>NC_133618.1:112154864-112454864 GCF_048593235.1 Sminthopsis crassicaudata
TAAAAGGTGGCATTTGAAAAGAGTTTTGAAGGAAATGAAAGATCCTCAGAGGTGGAAGTGCTTTTAATTTTGAATTGGGAATAGACTCACTGAGCTTCTTTGCCCTCCATATCAACATCTGTAAAAATAAGCATGATGTAATTTTCCTCTGAAACCCAATTTGATCAAAGCAAATCAGGGATTGCTTGGAACCAATGGAGAAAATCTGAAAACTTGTGCTCTGTAATAGACCAACACTGGAATGTTTTGTTCATTTCTGGGTGCCTTATTTTATGTAGGACCTTAACAATTTCTAATATTTCCAGAATAAGATGGCCATGATGATGAGGGCATTAGAAACCATTTCATGTGAGGATCAATTAGAGTAACTAGAGATATTTATTTTTATATAATATATAAATATACATGATATTTATCTTGGAAAACAGACTTGGGACATACACAATTACTCTCTTCAAGTATTTGAAGACGAATTCTATTGGTTCTGCTTACAGAAGTCCTGACACAATTGAACTTAAATCTTACATGGTAGAGATGGCATCCTAAAGAGAAATCTTGAGAAATTTTGGAAACTATTCATTCAAATTTATTAATTCATTCATAATTCATTCATTCAAATGTGGTTGCCTCAGGAGGTAGTAACTTCATCATCAAAAGTATTGGAACAGGCTCTTAACACCTTGGTTTTCCTTCAGGATTCATTTTAAATACCACTGTTTACATGAAACTTCTCCAGACTCTCAAAGTTGCCAGGGTCCTTCCTGCCCAAACGACTTTGCATTCATTTTAAATACATTATATATACTCTCTTAAAGACATCCATTGTTCCATCCCTACCCCCATAAGAATGTAAGCTCACTGAGGGAAGAAGTTTTTAACTTTCTATGCTCAGTATTTAACACAGTGTAAGCCCTTAATAAATAATTGTGGATGAAGTAGAGGATATTTCTGCTAGAAGAAGATTGCATCTTTGAGGTCCCTCTCTATGCTGATACATTCTTACCTGAGTAGTAAGAAAAATATCCTAAGCAGTCATCTGATAAAGACTCAAAACTGGGATGAGGCAAGAAGTAAAACTTTTCAAGATAAAAATCATAGAAATAAAAGCTTCAAAGATTCTGCTCTTAGTTCTCAGTTCCCTTAGTTCCCCCAAAGGCTACAGGAAAAAAAAAAAAACTTAATGATTAAGATAGGGCATTTCCAAGCCCATTTCAATTCCCTGCATTATAGCATTACTGAACAAACTGGATCCAAGGACAATCTCCTGACCGTCAGTGAAAGAAATGACTCTTCAATTTTTTTCATCATTGTTCATCTCATTATCTTTTTAAATCATAAGGATATAAATGTCAGACTCATCATCCCAGTTGTGAAAATTGGGAGCTAAATTAACTTTCTTATTAATAGATGGAATGAAAAAATGGGTAATTATAGGACTGTAGACTCTCCCAATTAGAAGGAACTTTCAATGCCATCTAGTCTGAATTAATTTGCAGTTCAACTCAACATTAACTACATGCCTACTGTTTACTCAATATTGCTATACATTATGCTGAGATTCTGAGGAATACAAATCAAATAAGATCAATTGTTCAGTCTCAAGGGAATTACATTCTATGAGGTCAGTTGGTTCAATTTCCTCCTTTTATATATGAGGAAAATGAGACCTTGGAAGATTATGTAGCTTGCCCAAATTCACACAGATAACTGTAGTAATCAGCAGAATTGATGACTTTTAAACTTTCTATGCTCAGTATTTAACACAGTGTAAGCCCTTAATAAATAATTGTGAGTAGAACCTCTCTGCAGCTTTGTCTCAGAGTTTCGTGAAATTCCTCTCTATCTGATACTTCCTGACTTTAAATTATCATGCTGGATAAAGAAGAAAGAGAGGATTGTTTGTTAGGTAACATTAGTACCCCAATCTAATGTTTGCATAACAGACTTACTTTTGACTTGGATTAACATCAATCTTGAGTTAACTTTTTTAAACATATAATTTAAATTTTATTTTTAAATTTTTATTTAAATTTATTTAAAATTTTTAATCACAAAATTTTTAATTAGTTCATTTTCTCATTATAACATGCTCTGAGTTAACATAAGTATTATTACCCTCATTTTATAGATGAAGAAACTGAGATCCACAGTAGTTGTGATTGCCCAAATCACGTGAAAAGTTGGTGGCAAAATAGATTCCTCAATCCAAGTCTACTAACTTCCAATTCCAGTTTAAGTTATTCTCAATTACTTCTCAGCTGCTTTAGAGAATTACAGACCTAAATTAGCTAGAAGGGATCCTAGAGATCATCTAGTCCAACTCTCTCAATTTACAGAGAAGAAAACTGAGACCCAAGAGATTAAATTTGTCCCATGTCACGGCCCCAGTTAAGTGTCAGAAATAGTATTAGTGTTTTGAATCTTCTGACCCCAGAGGTAATCCTTAACCCACTGCTTTCACCTATTTAAAGGGAATAGATAATCCCAATCTTACCTTTTTCACACATCACAGTTTCCTATCTCCCCACAATTCTCTGTCCCTACCTCCCCATTTTTGCCACTTAGAAGAATAGACCCTCAGGATCCTGAAATATTAACACAGGAGGCTTGGACCCAGCCTCTAGCCTTTCATTACTTAAAAATGTTTGAAGTAGAAGGCAGGGGCAGTGCCCAAGGGAATTTATATTGGTTCTGGTCTTGGAACTGGTTTTACAAGCACAAATGTACTCTCTGTGCTCTGGATATGGGTTTGTCAGACCAGAGAGTGTTAGGTTGCTGATACAGAAACTCCTTTGTGGAGGAAAAAGCAAAGGGAGCACCTTAATCCCATGCCAAGATCCTGGGCAAGGCAGGTAGGGGGTGGGGGTGGGGATGAGAAATAAGTCTATGAAGGGAAAGGAGAGGTACTGATAAAATGACTTGAAGGGAGGAAACTGGGTGAGCTCATGAACTTTGACTCTCACAAACACTAACACAGCATCTCCATAGATTCCAGGTTTATCTCAGTGACTTTTGTTCCTATATACCAGTAGCTCTTAAAATATATTTAGGGAATTCTTTTAGGGTCTTCAGGTTAAAACTATTTTCTAAGTGATATTAAGACATTTTAATTTAATATGATGAAACTTAATATAACCTATATAAATAAATCCGTATAAACAAGAGTTCTATAGGGAGGTCCTTAAAATTTTCAGGAGTGTAAAAAGGTCCAAGAGATCAAAAATTTAAGGATTACCACTATAAGGGATTTGTTGAGGAGGAGTCTGGCTAAGGCAGATGTAAAGATGGTTAATATGATGACCACTAAACTTTAATTAGGAATTATTATTACTTGTATAATTAATTAGACAGCAGGGGAAATGGGGAGACAAAGATTCTGGGATACTCCAGAGCTTGAGAATTAGGGAGGCACTTATGCCTACAGATTTTTGGGACTCCTCCATTTCAATCCAACAATTATTTAAGCATTTATTAAATATCTACTTTGTGTGAAGCACTGGGCTAGGTGCTGAAAAGACAAAGACTAAAATGAAACAGGCCTTGACCCCAAAGAATTTATGTTCTTCTAGAGGATCCATAATTTAAATAGATAAAATAAATACAATATATAATTTGAGAAGAAAGAAGCTGTTGATAAATAGAGGGTTAGGAAAGTTTTCTGTAAGATCCTAGACATAAACTGAGTCTTGAAAGTTCAAGGACCTTAATTAACTTTTCTGAATGATTCTAAGAGACAAAAGTGAGAACTTAGCATATAGGACATCTTGTCTAAAAGCAAAGAGGTAAAAGATGGTATACTAAATCTGGAAAATAGAAAGTAGGCTGATTTGGCTAGAATATACCATGTATGGAGGCGTGTATGGAGGCTGGAGACAGACTGTGTAATGCTTTAAACTTTAAGGTAAGGAATGTGTATTTAATAAAGTGGGAAATGTGTGTTTTAGAAGCAACAGTGAGCCAGTGAGGATTACTGAGTAGGAAAATGAGTATTGCCAGTAACCAAAGGAGTAATATGGTCAGTCTTGTGCTTTGGGAAGATTATTTTGGCACATATGTGGAGGATATATTGGAGAAGGGACAGTCTAAAAGCTGGAAATTCAATTATTTATCACACTAGTTCAAATGTGAGATGATGAAAAACTGAATTAGAATGGTGGCTGTAAAAGTGGTAGGAAGAATACAGAAGGGAGAAATATTGTGGAATTTTTATCAATAAGACTTAGCAACTTCTTGGATATAGCAGGTGACTGAGTTTGCAAATATGGGTACCCAAACTAGAAGAAAAGAAGTTAGGAGGAAGTTTAAGATTGGGTGCAGGGCAAAATAATGAGTTCTGTTTTGGAACTATTGAGTTTGAGTTGCCAATAGAAAATTCAGTTAGAGGTGATCAACAAGTGAGTTCATGATTTAGACATAGAGTGGTATTATAAGCAAATTAGAAGAACACAGGATAGTTTATCTCTCAGATCTGTGGAGAAGGAAGGTATTTGTGACCAAAGAAGAACTGGAGATCATTATTGAACACAAAATAGATAATTTTGATTATATTAAGTTAAAAAGTTTTATGCAAACAAAACTAATGCAGACAAGATTAGAAGGAAAGTAATAAACTGGGAAAACATTTTTACATTCAAGGGTTCTGATAAAGGCCTCATTTCCAAAATATATAGAGAATTGACTCACATTTATAAGAATTCAAGCCATTCTCCAATTGATAAATGGTCAAAGGATATGAACAGACAATTTTCAGATGAAAAATTCAGACCATTTCTTGTCATATGAAAAGGTGCTCTTAATCGCTATTGATTAGAGATAGGACAGAGGTGAGGGCTAGATATGTAGATCTGGGAGCCATTTGCTAAGAGTTGTTCATTGAATGCATAGGAGACAATGAAACTATCAAAAGTGGGTATAAAAACAGAAAAAAAAGACAGGGATTATAATTCAGAAAATGTATCTTTAAAGAGGCCATCCAGGCAGGAGGAGAATCAGGAAAAAAGTACTGTCAAGAAACTTGAGGGAAGAAAGTATCCAGAAGGAGGGAGCTGAGAGGAGAAAGAATGAGAAAAGGCTATTGTAGCTAACAGGCAAGATATCCTTAATAACTTTATAGAGCAGCCTCATTTGAATAATGAGGTTTTAAGCCAGATTGCAAAAGATGTGGGAAGAAATAAAGAGGAGGCAAGGAATATAGAATGCTTTTTTTGAGAGTTTGGTTATGAGAGGGAAGAGATATATATGGGCCAATAGAGAGCCATTTAAAATAGTTATTTTGTTAACTTGATGCTAGTTAGGACATGGACCTGACTGACAAATGAGAGCAGGATGCAGGACAATCTAGACACCCTTCTTTGCCTCCACTGCCACTGTCTCTGACAACATCTAGCCTCTGATCTTTTTGCCTCTGAGATGGTAGTGGGTAAGATCTAGCAGAGGAGTTCTCCTGTCATTCTGACCCTAACTGAACCCCCTAGGGGTCTCATACCACCTGATCGGGAAGGAGCACATTGTAGAGGGATATGTGGGATCCCCTAGCATCTGTTCTGGCCCAAGCACTATCCTCATCCCCATTCTTGGGGAGGTTCAAGGAAGGGGAACAATTCAAACTACAGATAGATGTTACAATACTTCTAGAGGCACATCTCCCCAGTCATGATCCAGGCTTCCCAGAACCCAAGGCAGGACTAGTGGGAAGAGTAATGTGGATGAACTGCCGGGACTCACACAAGAAAGAAAGCTTGATAAAAGATGATGAAAGGCAGAGGATACAATAGGCCTGTAGTTGGAAGGTGGAGACAATCCCTTGATTTCTCATTCTCTTCTTCCTGTTTCAACCACCTAGTTGGGCCCCAGAAGGAAAGTTTGGATTAAAAAAATATATAACTTTCCAAATAGAGAGATCTCACAGAGAAGCAAGTGATCCAATATAGGTTAAACATGAAGAGCCAAGTACATCACAGTTGATCATCACATAATTTTGTTGTTCCCAGCAGGGAAACATTTTTGGAGACCACCTGGTCAGTTCCCACTTGGACTTAAGGCTACCAAGAGGAAAAGAGGCTTCCTTTGAAGCTGGGTGAAGAGGAGCAGCTCTTTGCTCTTCCTGCTTTTAGACTTAGGGACTGCAACTGATCCAGATTATGTGATGGTCAACTGTGATGCCCTTGGCTCTTTTCAACCATGAGGTGATTCAAAGCAATTCCAATAGATTTGTGATGGAGAGAGCCATCTGCATCCAGAGAGGGGACTGAATGTAGAGCTCACCGTTTCTGCTGTTGTTGTTTGCTTGCTTGTTTTTTTTTTTTCTTTCTCATTTTTTCCCCTTTTGATCTTATTTTTCTTGTGCAGTGTGATAAATGGAGAAATATGTTTAGAAGAATCTATATTGGATTACTTGCTGTCTAGGGGAAGAAAGAGGTAGAGTGGGAAGGAGAAAAATTTGGAGCACGTTTTGCAAGGGTGAATGTTAAAAACTATCTTTGCATGTATTTTGAAAAATAAAAAGCTATCATTATAAAAAAACAAAACTTTCTTTCTGGGGCCCAGCTAGGTGGCTGACACAGGAAGAAGAGAATGAGAAATCAAAGGATTGTCCCCACCTTCCAGCTACAAGCCTATTGTACCCTCTGCCTTTCATCACCTATTATCAAGCTTCTTTTCCTTGTATGATGAATCAATTGTTTTGAAAAACTAGATAAGCAATAGTTATTACTGTTCTGATGTATAACTCTAGCCATGAAGTCATATATTGATAAGTATTTGGTAGGTGCCAAATTTTTACAGTTTTAATTCAAATTTTAAAATTTTGTTAAACAAATGCCATTTAAAAATTATTATTGTCATTATCTAATTCTCTTTTTTGTTTGGATTCAGAGAAAAACAGTCCTGGAGAAGTCACAATCTGTGATTATTCTATAGATTATTGTGCGGGTTGATAGAGTTTAAGTACTTTTTGGTAGCTTAATTAAAGTGTTTCAAAGTAAGATAAGTATAAGTTCATCTTTTGGAGACTCATTGGGCAATTCATCCTATTTCTGTACAATTTTGACCTTCTCTGTGAGATCTCTCTATTTGGAAAGTTTTCCAATCCATGTAGTAGAAGGAAGAGGAAGACTTAATCTAGCAATATTTATTTAAAGCACTATTCTTAAGTTTTCATGGATCAATATTAGATTTAGGTGATTATAGGCAACAATTGATTCTGACAATGGTCCAATCCCTGTAGAGTTTGGCTAAATTCTCCAGGATATTTTGAGGTCAATGTTAATAGGATGAAAGAGGAGATTTCTGATATACCATTCTTCCCATAGTTCATATTTTCTGAAATACTACAATTTTATGTCTTGAAATTATGGGTTACATGGTTTCTTCCATTTCCTTAAATAAACAACATTAATCACTAAATTTGGGCTGTCCAAGATTAACCCTTCTATATTTCTAGTGGTGATGTCTTACAAATGTTGCACTATAAATTCTTCTGTTTCCATAAACAAAGCTTTATGAGTTAACCATTTGTTGAACACTCCTTTGTTGTCAGAGTTCATATGGTTGCCACTCCTGGAGGACCTTTTGATTTTATTCTTAGATCTTAATCATTTCATCCAGAGGCATACCACATTCGGTTACATTCAACAAATTTAAGGGTGTGTACCTGCTATTATCCTTAATTATCACTTCAATTGAAGTGAGGTCTTCTTGTTCCAAAAGCATTTCTGTAAGTTTTTTTTTTTTTTTTTTTTTAAACCTGATTATCATGTCTTTGTATTCAGCAACTGCTTGCTCCTCCCGTGGCTACTTGCCATATGGTGGCCTGGGAAGAGGCTTTGCCCTATGCTTTTGAAGGACTTTGCTTTTAAATTAGTGGGTGAAAAAACCAACGCACCCACCTGCCGTTGTTATTGAGACAACGTTTCTGGACATGACTTTGCTTATGTGCACCTGTGAAACTAGAATTGTTCTAGGATTGTGAAAAGTTGCAATTGAGAATTGTGATAAGCTAGAATTGCTCTAGGATTGTGACAAGTGCAACAGAAAATTGTAAGAAACTAGAATTGGTCTAGAACTGTGATAAATGTAACTAGAATTGTGACAACCTACCTACTGATATTTGTTAACTAGAATTGTGATGTTTTACCTTGTTGACTTCCCACCTCAGTGTTGACATCCTACCTCATTGGCATCCAACCTCTTTGGCTTATTATCTCGAGTATGACTTTGATGAATGGGTTGAACACTTGGGCCACTGTTGAGCCTGGTTCTCATTGTCATACTTCTGTTTACTGATCTGCTGCTTTGTACCTCCTTGGCCATAACACTCTGTCATCTCATGGATCAAGTGAACTATAGCTGGTGCTAAAAGTTTAGCTTGATGAGACGTGCGGTTCCCACAAAACAAGAGAAAGGGAATTGTAAGAGCCCTTTAAAGGGGCTGCGCCACAGCGCATCATTGAGGCCCGGAAGTAATTTCTGTGGATATTAGGACTGCCCTTGGGCGGGATCCTGTCCATTTTGAGATAGCTTCGTAATGGGTGACTCTCTCGTTGATTGGCTGTGTGTGTGACCTCACAGGCCCTTTATAAGCCCACTGCAGGCAGCAGTCACTCTCTTTAACCTGGCGTTTTTCACCCTGGCTTCCCAGCCTGGGTGGCCAAGCCAAGATGGGTAGCCAAAAGAGGTAAGGATTTTGGTAGTGAACACGTGGGTCTTCTGACCAGGTGTTTACTCAGGAACCAACAAGTCAGGGCATCAGTTAGGGCATTATGTGAATAGGTATAATAAAGACTTTTAAGATTACACGTGGCTGTTCTTGAGTGCGCTACCGGTTATTAAGCTATAGATTCAAGAGATTGTGGCCAGAGACCTTAGAAGGCCTCAGAGGAGGCGAGCCAGGTAGAGTTCACACTGCAGAGGACAGTGGTCAAAGGTACTCTGGTGGGTCTAGGACAGACTAGTAATTGTAACTGCCAGGAGAGCACGTTACAGGCAACCATTTCCCCCCTCCATTTTGATGAAAAAGTATTTCTCTTTCTTGAGCTATATTACATATTTTTCATTATTATAATACAGATTTTTGTGAGTTTACTTTCCAAGATTGCTATGGTTCATTTTACAATTGTGAAAGTAAATACCAACAAATACTAATGTTCAAATAGTACTTACTATGTGCAAGACAACCATGTTACACAGCTAATGTCTGATTTGAATTCAGAAAGATGAATCTTTCTGACTCCAGGCTTAACACTCTATTTACTGTACCACTTAGCTGTTCATTATTCCTATTAATATTATTTGCTATCCTCTCTTCCTTATTGACTTGTTCTCATAGGATTTATAAAGTTAGGTGCTGGGGCGGCTAGGTGGCACAGAGGATAGAGCACTAGCCTTGAAGTCAGGAGGACCTGAATTCAAATCTGACTTCAGATACTTCCTAGCTGTGTGACCCTGGGCAAGTCACTTAACCCCAACTGCCTCAGCAAAAAATAAAATAAAATAAAATAAAGTTAGGTGCTAGTTCCCTCTACCCTCCTATATTTTGGAGGCACTCTGCCTGCCTTGTTGCATTGGTTTCATATCCTGGGACTTTGAGCCCTGATTTCACTTTATCTTGGCTGGATTCAGATCACCTTGCCTCTTGCTGGCTATTTCCAAACCCTTTTATTCTCCAGTAAGGCTTTGCTGAAGGCTTTTTAAGGCTCAGCTTCCACCTTTGGTGTTCACCTAATTCACCCAAATCTCAGCTATGGCTCCAAAAAGCTGTAGCACTCTACTAAGACCATGTTGGCAGATGGGCTAATGTTACCACATTGAGTGTAAACAATAGGCTTCAAACTATCTGTGAGTTAGGGGGGTATCTACCCTAAGTGGATGAAGACTTTCCCCAGGGAATGGTAGATGGGAATAATTTGTTCCAGTGGCCATGAAAGCAGGTGCTGTGGACATCAAAGACACCAAGGTCATCTACTGTGTCCTGGCCATCACCAGCCATTCTGACTTTTGTCCTGTACCTCGGCTTCCATGACTCAGGAAGATAAAGGGAGACTGGCTTGACTTTGTACAGCTCTGTCTCACTTAAATCCAATTCAAACACAAGTCAAGACATCACCCTGGGATGTCATCATTCCTTTTTTAAAACTAAGGACAAACAACAACAAAGTGACTATGGGCAAGTCCCTACATCTCTCTGGGCGTCCACATCTCCACATGAAAGATGAGGGGGTTGGTTTCGTTGGCTTCTTGAAACAGTAAGATCATATTAAATACTTTGGGAGAATTATTTAATTACAGGGAATCCTTTTAAAATTAGAAACATCTTTTTTGTAAGATAACTAATAATTTTAAATTTACCATATTTCTAAGGCCCTTCAGGATCTAAATTCTTTGACCTTTTGTTTAAATCTGAATTTCACATATCAAATTTGCTTAAAGGAAGGCATACATGTGCAGGGGTATTGTAGGAAGGAAGTAATAACAGACAATATGTGTGTGTGTATATGTGTGTGTGTGTGTATGTGTGAACTTTGAGGCTTACAGAATACTTTTCATCCATTATGTTATCTCACAACTACCCTGTGAAATAAATAATATTATAACACATATTTTACAGATGAGGAAATTAAGTCCCACCCTACTTGTGTGTTTATGAATCCAGCCCTTGCAGAATACCAAATACAGAATTCTATATCCATTATACTTAGTAATGTAATCTGGGGAGGGGCTGTAGTTTGTGTCCCTTTAAGGCAAATGAATAGGGGGGGAAATGGCTCTGCAGTGATTCAATGATTCAAAGAAATAACAAATCCTGTTTAACAGTTAAAACTTAAATACTATTCTTAAAATACAGTGCAAAGACTCAGAGACAAGTTTTGTACCACATCCATGAATGTTTTTGTAGGTCTCTGAAGTATTTTAATTTTTTAAAAGATATTGGTGATATAGTTTGACCCACTAATATCACTACTAGGTCTACAACCCAAAGACATCAAAGAAAGAGGAAAAGGATTCATGTGTACAAAAATATTTACCATAGCTCTTTAGCTATGTAACAGAAAACAGGAATGTTAAGAAGATGCCTATCTATTTGTTGCTGTTGAGTCATTTTCGTATATGTTCAACTCTTTGGGGTTTCCTTGGCAAAGATCTAGAGTGGTTTGCCATTTCCTTCCATAGCTCATTTTACAGATAAAGAAATGGGCAAAGGAGCTAAATGATTTATTTAGGGTCACACAGCTAGTAAATATCTGAGGTCAGATTTAAACTCAGGAAACAGTCTTGTTGGCCACAGGCATGTCATTCTATCCACTTCATCACCTGCTTTCCCATCTATTGGAGAATGGCTAAGCTAATTATGGTATATGAATGTAATGGAATATTATTCTCCCATAAGAAATGAAGTAGAGAATTTTAGAGCAAACTGGGAAAGCCTGTATAAACTGATGCAATGTAAAGTGAGCAGAGCCAAGGGAACTATTTATACAACATTAATAGAAAAATAATTTTGAAAAACTTAGAGTCTGATCCATGCAATGACAAATCATGATTCTAGCAGACTGAAGATGAAATAGTGCTACCCCCATCCTGACAGAGATGATGGACTCAAGATGCAAAACGAGACATGTTTATTACAAGAGTTTTTTTTCTTTCTTTAAAAAAAAAAAAAGCTGTAAAAATGGAAGGGAGAGAAAGTAAATATTTGTTAAGCATTTTTTTAAATTATGCAGATAAATTCAGTCTATCATCTTTAGTAGGCTGCCTCACCCTTCACTTTGATGTAGGCTTTTCTCTTTACTGAAAATTCTGTTGTAATCTTTTCTGATAATGATGTATTATTAGAGATAGGCTGTTGATAATCTAGTTAAGGCTAGGAGCTTGTTCTTCTGAAGTTCTGAATAATTACCTCAATATTTCACCAGGTTTTAGATGTTTAGATTGTTAGGCTATCTATGACAAAGTTCCCTCCAGTTGTATTCTCTTTATCTCTAATTTATCCCCATCAAACAAACCAGGGCTGGCAGTCTGGTGTTTTCCTCCACGAAGTTGATGCAAAGTAACACAAAATACCTTTGGGCATCTTCTGAAATGAAATTATTTGAATCCAAACATTTTTCTTTTTTTGAGGCAATTAGGGTTAAGTGACTTGCCCAGGGTCACACAGCTAGGAAGTGTTAAGTGTCTAAGGTCAAATTTGAACTCAGGTCCTCCTGACTTCAAGGCTGGTGCTCTATTCATAGTACCAATAGTTGCCCACCCAAACACAATATTTAAAAAATCAGATGTCCTCTTTTTAGAGTTTTCTTTAGACATGCAAGGTTCTAATTCTGAGGTCTCAGAACTTATTTTAAAAATTATTTGATTTCAGCTTTTCAATGTAATAGGTTCTCTTCATAATTCTATTTAATTTTGTTCATTTAATTACATTATTTCAAGAAGGGATTCATAGATTTCACCAAATTGCCCAAGGAATCCATAAGCAATGATTTTTTTCTTTCTCTTTTACATTTTTTAACCTCCCTTTTAAGAGGGAAATTATTAGTCATGATCTGCAGAAGCTGACGATAAATCTTTATATCCCTAGGTTGTTCCACATCAAATACAATACTGATGTTCTTTTCTTAAATATTTTGCTGGAATTTGTAATTTCTCCATTACACAATTCTTCACCACCATATTGATTTTCTTCCTGTTTCTTTCCTCTCCTTCATCTTCTTATTGCTCTTTTTTCTTGCATAAACCAGTACCATGATAACCTGCTTCTTTTTGAATATTCTTTCCTGTATCTAATTGATATCAGGCTCTCTGACTTCTTTTAAGACCACCTTTTAACTTGAATTCTTTTTAACTTTTAAGTTGCAATGATGGGAGGTGAACCTTGAAACTGTCCTCCTTGACTTTTGGGGTGAGCTCTGAAACTCTCCTCTGACTGGGCAGTTAACTGGTTTCATTAAGATTAGCCCAGGACCACTCCCTACTTAGCTGGAACTTAAGTGGTCTCATTCAACTGGAAATCTAGGCCTGGAGGCAGTGACAACATTGAAGGGATCTCATTCAATAGAAACCCCAGTCTCAGATCTCTTATAAAAACACAATTTTAAACTCATATCTTTGCAGAAGTCTGAAGTAGGATTACACTCTGCCAAAGGACCTCTCCTCTTGGCCCAGCTGCCCACCAGGACCCCTGCCCACTGTGAAGAAACCCTCTTCTCAGTGATAACCTTTTATTATTTCTCTGCCAGGACCTTATCACTAAAAATTCTGCCTTCCTAGCAAAGCTGGCTTCTCAGTGCCAACAGAATAAAACTTCCCTTTTGCCATTCAGACTTTTCGGGTTCATGAATTCTTTCACGTTGGACCTGTGTTGACCAGAAAGGATTCCCACAACTCTCTGCATTGTCACTAACTGCATCAGCAGTAAAAACTGATCTGCAGTGTTTTCTCCAGTTTAGCTTCCCTAATGAATTTTTCTTTGGTAATTTTTCAGTTCTTCCTCTGTTTTCCATTTTATTAATGCCCCATGATCAGTGCTACTTCTTCCTGTTTTGATGTTCAGAGAAATGGCCACTCTTGCTAAGAGCCTATCCATTTTTTGGAAGCAGATTCCTTGTTTTCACTACCCAAAGTACTCTTCAAAACATTATGATGGGTAAATTGGAAATATGTTTAGAAGAATTGCACATGTTTAACCTATATTGGATTGCTTGCCATCTTGGGGAGGAAAAGAAATTTGAAGCACAGGGTTCTGCAGGGGTGGATGTTGAGGGCTTTCTTTGCATGTATTTTGAAAAATTAAAAGCTTTTATTACTTTAAAAATATTATGTTTGTTTTTTCTCTTCTTGTAAACTTTGTTTATTTTTTAAAAAAATATTTGCTTCCCATCACATTTTTCTTTTTGATGAACGTCTCTAATTCACTTCAACAGAGTCAATATAGGTCTGATGTCTTCTTTCACATGGTTTAATAACCAGAACTCCAGGGGAAAAACTGTTCCCAGGACACACTTGTAAATTTAATTTTTATTAAAATTTTCTCATTATTTTCTTAAGTCTAGACAATCAACACAACAATAAGAAAGTCCTCATTTTTAGCATTTGATTTTGGAGGTTTAAATGTTCACACTGAAAGTTTAATAATCAGCTCAAATGAGCTGATGGGAGCTTGGCTCCAACACACCCTTATGACCTGACATATAAAAAGGTTCTGGAATCTTAATCAGCTGGAGCTCTCCAGTCTGATGGCTCATACCTGGCTGTTTTCCAGAGGAACAAATGGTCTTTTTAAGGCCTCACTTTAAATTCACAGATCTTAAGAGAGAATAGTTTTAAAGTTCTTTCTGTGGGTATGATTTAGCTTTCCATGGGACCAGGAATAGGTTCCAAAAGAAGCCTGAAATAGATATGATACTTTGAAGAGCCAACTTCTCTGTCTGATCCTTGCTGTAGGCTAGGCCCACCTGGATAGGACAGAGTCCCTGAATTTTCAGGGACATCATAACCTTAAACATTCAAATCTCCCAAGTGAAAGGAGGAATGGATTAGTATCAAGAACAAAGGTCATATCACTTAATATGGGGAACATTCTTTTCTTCAGCTATTCTTCCCCTACCTCATTAATGGTACAATAGAAAGCACTTTGGCTCTGGTGTTAGAGAAATTGGGTTCAAATCCTACCCATGAGACTTTCTACTTATATGTCTGTGACATGCGGTAATTTAACTTCTTTGGGCCTTAGTTTCCCCATTTGTAAAGTAAAAAAGCTGGACTAAATGACCTTGGAAGTCCCTTTCATATCTAGATTTATGATCTTCTCATTCATAAGATTAAAGTAACAATGGCTAGAGCACTGGAACTGAAGTCAGAAAAGTCCAAGTCCAAATTCTGCCTCAGGAACTTACTAGCTATGTGACCCTGGGCAAATCACTTCCTTGGTTTGCTCATCTGTAAAATGGGGATTATAATAGCATCTATCTCCCAGAATTGTATCAATTAAGATAATATTTGTAAAGCTCTTTGTAAATCTGTGCTATATAGATGCTTTTTATTATAATTATAATTTTTACTCATAAACCTTCCTTTCATCCTCATTTTCCTCCTTACTGTTTTCTCTAATTCTTTACTCTGTGTTTGTGTTTCTCCTTCTTTATCTACTTTTATTTTATTCATAACCTTCCACCTTATCAATATTACCTTTATTCATGCTTTCAATGCCCTTTTGATCTGGATCATTTTATTCAGCAGTAACATTACAATTTTTACTTATCAGCATATTATATGTGCCCTAACTTCAAAGATGGTGGCACTAGCTCTCTACTTGTGATGATTCTGGGTTTGATCTTTCAATTTGAGGTTTACTTGGCTCATTTATTCATTCTGTAAATACTTATCATCCTTTTTTTCTTGATTGAGCAACAAATTAGCATAAAGCACATGAACAGTCTGCGAAACTCATGGCAAGGAAAACTAATCAATTGATTAATATGTATTTATTGTTGTCCAGTTGCTTTCAGTGTTGTTCAGTTGCTTTTCAGTGCTTTTCAGACTCTTCGTGACTATTTAAGTCTTCCTGGCAAAGATGTTGGAGTGTTTTGTCATTTTTTTCTCCAGCTTGTGTGGGATAATAGAGACCACAAAAACAATCAGAGACTGGAGGTAAGAAAAAGCATAAAGGTATTTATTATGATTGAAAGATAAAGGGCAACTCCTAACAAAGTGTCATTGGTTAAGAAGTGCAAAGCACAGATTGGAAAACATGATTTATAGAACAGAAACTCTCACCCCTTGACCTTTTCTTCCATTGGATGTCAAGTTCTAATTTACCCAGAGTCTAAACATTGACCCCATCATTTAGTGACAAACCCCACACCATAGTGAGGACCAGATCTGGAATGGGACTTGGGACAATTTTCTGGTGTCTGACAATTCCCTTCACTACTTATCCATTAATTAGCACACAACAAAAATTTAATTTCTCACAAAATCTACCTTCTTCAGTCAACAAGTAGACTAATACTAGTCTATGCTAGAGTACTGCTTCTCTAGTCTGAGTGGCCTGGTCTGCTAACAAATCCAGTGCCTTTGTCATCTGATTATTATTTCAGTTATGGCCTGGAGTCTGATGGCCTATTCAGCATAGAAATCTGTACCCCCAACTTCTACCAGAGGCCATCTATCACCCCAACCATTTGTGTCCCTTGTAACCTTTCACAAATAAAAATATCTATCAGGAAAGTCAGTAACAACAAAAATGCTAAAGAAACAGACAGATTTGCATCTAGCAACAGAGATGACTAGGTCAAATACTCACTTACTTATTTAAGATATAATGATAGCATATTTTCAGATGGGAAACTGCAAGATCTTACATTCTACTGAACACTTGCCCTGATTATAGAAATTTTCTAGAAGAGGAAAAATCAGAAACATGATTATAATCAAAAACTGGTCCTTCAGGCCTCACCCTGAGAGCACATACATGACAATATATAACATCCTTAGCTAATTGTATGCAATAACAATTCCATCTTATAGCCAGACTCAGAAATAATTAGATGGGTTCTCATTCAAAGGAACACCACTGGGGAACTGAGTCAGAAGAATCCCACTTTAAGTGGAGACCAAGGCTGTCCTCCCAACTCTTGCCCAGATACTAACCTCCACCTGTAACAATTCAGGATCACATTTCTCTGAGTAGTTTGTGGCATATTCTTTCATATGGTGAATTACTGGCTTGAGGATCCATGAGATAATTATACCTGAATCACAGTCCCAAGAGATTTTTTCTCAAATAGCAAGTCTTATTATCAAAGCTTCAGGTGAATTTAGCTCTCAAGGATCCCATATCCTAAACAAGCATTGACTATACCTACTTACATTGAGAATAGTAAGAGATTCATCCTAGAAAGTTCACAGCTTATTTCCATATGTAAGATGACAGATTTAAAATTCAACATTACACAAATAATTTTACTTTTAAGATGCTCAATAACCAATCTATACCAAACATGTTCAGGTATTAACCATGTTCGAAGGGACAAAGACACTGTTCTCAGAATCTCCCTAAACAATGAGAAGAGCTTTAAAATTACTCAATAAGAATCTGATTCATTCTTTCCACTTTTCCTATGAGGACAGTGGCCCAGGTGTATAGAATTGCCACTCAATTTGCAATCCCTACCCATTATTTCTTATAAAACCTCAGAAGTTTGCTTGCATTTTGTTTTCTTTCCCAATTTTTTTCTTCCTTCTTGATCCAATTTTTCTTGTGCAGCAAGATAACTATGTAAATATGTATACATATATTGTACTTAACATATATTTTAACATATTTAACATGTATTGGACTACCTGTCATCTAGTGGAAGGGGTAGGAAGGAAGGGATAATTTGGAACAGAAGGCTTTGTAAGGGTCAATGTTGAAAAATTACTCATGTACACGTTTTGTAAATAAAAAGCTTTAATTTATACTTCAAAATGTTAAAGCACAGCTCATACATGTTTTGTTGTTGTTGTTGTTGTTGTTTGTTTGTTTGTTTTTTACAAATTACCCAATATACAATTTGGAAAGCAACATGGTCTAATTAGGAGATACAAACATGTGACCTCTTTAGATAAATTACCAGAGAACTAAAATTTTTTTTCACTTAAAATCAAATCAAATACAGATTTACATTTAAAGAAAATAACATCAATGCACATATTTTTTTTTTTTTTTTTGAGGCTGGGGTTAAGTGACTTGCTCAGGGTCACATAGCTAGGAAATGTTAAGTGTCTGAGACCAGATTTGAACTCAGGTCCTCCTGAATTCATGGCTGGTGCTCTATCCACTGCGCCACCTAGCTGCACCTATGCACATATATTTCTAATCTCATACCAGAATAAACTCTCATTATCACTTAGTAAGAACCTAACAATAAAAAAGTTTGCAATTTTGACACATACTAGTTAATAGTAATTATCTCATGCAATTTCAGAATCAGAATTCTGAAATTAAATACACACAATCCCCAAATTTAAGGTGGCAGAAAACTGCCTTTTCAAGTCTATCTACATTACATGGCTTTAAGAAATTATTGAGCTTTAGGATCCTGGGGGAGAGGCTTGGAGAAATTTGGATCCAAGGGTCCTGGTGCAGGCCGTGGCCCAGTTTCTAGCCCACCCTTCATGCCAGAAATGCTGGGTGGCCACATCAAAGATATTGGGGCACTAACCCCAAAAGAATCCAGGCCAGCCACAGTCTAGCCAGGAAAGATTCCACAAGGAAAATCCTAGAGAGGGCAGGGTTTCTTTTTCTTTTTTTTTTTTTTTTTTTTGCATTTTTTCTGTAAACTGGCCCTCAGATGGACTTTAATTGGGCCTACTTAAACATACAATAGAATAACTCAATTTAGCTGACAGAGACAGTGCCAAGCAATTTAAAACTTAATTTCAAAAACCCTAGAATCTGCCAAAATGTTTTAGCAGTTCTATAACTTTAACTATTTCTGCAGACCCAAATTGGCCAATTCTAGGTCCGTAGAAAGGTCAGTTTTTTATCTTTTTGGTGTGACAGTTAAAAACTTTCCCCATCTCAGAACTAGTCTTTTTCTCTAGCTAAAAGCTATTTACATATGTCCAATTATATACAAAACAAGTATTTTAAAAACCCAAATGGCGAGATCTTTTCTGCTGACTGAAACACAGATGACAAAACACACACACACACACACACACACACACACACACACACACATACACTGTTTTTCTAAATCAATCAAACTCCCACTCTAAGCCCCACTTTGGATGAAAGAGAGGAGAGGAGAGTTTTTCTGGAGCAGAAATCTTGGGAGCTGGTATTGCTATTGAAGGCTCCTTTGAATTTACACCCAGCCCTGGGGGGGGGGGGCGCGCCGGGAGGAGGAAGGGCAGGGTGTCCCTATTTTTAATCCCTATATATTTTTCCCCCACTTTTTTAAATAAGAGAAAATAACCCCATGGTTTTTTGTTTGTTTGTTTTTCATTTTTTAAACAAGAGAAAGTAACCCCATATTTTTGTTTTTGTTTTTTTTATTTTTTTAAACAAGAGAAATTCCTATACATTTTGATACTTCATCCCAATTCTTTCTAAAGAGCCATCTTCTCAGGAAACTAGATAAAGCCAGCTAGATTATTCCTTTTCCAAGGTTCACAGTATCTTGTCCTCTGTAATAGAGGACTTACCCAATCTTGCCAAAGGAAAATTGGAGAATCCTTACGGACTCTAACCATTTAGAATTTCCCTAATATCAAGGGAAATGGGAGCCTTTCTCCCAATCCCAATCCCAGTCATCCAGGTGGCTCACCAGTTCTTGTTAGAGGAAAAGTATGGCGGACTCACCCAATCTTACCAAGGGAAATGGACCTTTCCCAAGGTTCACAGTATCTTACCTTCTTTTTTAATCTCTCCCTCCTCACCAGTTTCTCACCCAATTTATGTGACCAATTCAAAACTTTTTCTGCTGGCTTGTCTGCTGAGCTGAATCAATCCTTTATCTTTGCTAGCCCACTTCCATTTTTGCTTTCTCTGAGTGTCTTTCTTTGGGAGTTTGCCCAGTTGCAGTGGGAGTTCTGAAGCCTCTGGAGGTAAGAAAAAGCAAAAATGAATTTATTACCATCTTGGAAAAAGGGCAACTCCTAACAAATAAGTTGTCTTCAATAAAGGAATGCAAAGCACAAACTGCAAAACACAATATTTTATAGACCAAGAGCCCCCATAATATCCCCTCCTTTTCTCCCATTGGCTGGCTAGTTCTACCCAGAGACTAAATATTGATCCTGAACATACTTTACCTGTTAACTACTTAAATGCCAATGAAAAGGAGGGGGGGGGAGACAGGAAGGAAATATTTGTTTATCTAAGATAATCAGACACCTGCAGCTCAATTTATGATTGCAGAATCTCAAGGTCACATTCCCATGAGAAGTCTTAACTCAGTCTATCCCATACAAGCTCATTTTACAAATGAGGAAACTGAGGCAAACAAGGTTAAGTGACTTTAGGGTCCCACAGCTAGTAAGTATCTGAGATTCAAGTTGAACTCAGGTCCTCCTGACTTCAGGCAGTAATTGCCTTTACATGTATTAATGGAGTGCCTATTACATGGAATGAAGGATGCTTATTCAATTACTTTGATGGATCACAGAGCTGAAATCATCTGTCCATACCTTCTCATCCTCAGAATTTTTGGTTATGTTGTTATTCAGTCATTTTTCAGTCATGTCTGACTCTTCACAATCCCTTTTGAGTTGTTTTTTTTTGTTGTTGTTGTTGTTTTTAGAAAAGATACTGGGCTGATTTGACATTTCTTTCTCCAGATCATTTTGCAGATGAGAAAACTGAGGCAAAGTGCTCCACTATGAAGAAACTAAACTGGGTCTCTCCCTCCAAAGGCCTTAAAAAAAACAACAACCCAGAAACTGAATGACATTGACTTTGTCATTTGTTGGCAAGTGTCAGACTCCTGAAAGAGCCTTTTGTATTCTATGCCTCCTCTTTATTTCTTCCCACTCACCAGGTTTGTGCAATCTGGCTTCCAATTTATTACTCAACCCAAGCTTCTCCCTTAGTTATCCAGGATGGCTTAGCTGTCTTCTCTCATTGCTCATTCTTCTTGACCTCTCTGCAAATTCTGATACTGAGGATCGCTCCTTCCTCCCGGACACTTTTTCCTCCCTCAATTTTCTCAACATTACTCTTTATTGGCACTCTTTCTATCTGTCTGATCACTTCCCAATGATATTTTCTGGATTTCAATCAATGTCTTCTCTTCTGTGTGCAGTGAGACAGGCTGTATCTTGCATTATCCTTCTCTTCTGGTCTTAACATATTCAATTGAATAGCTCAAAACCTCAGTCTTATCTCCTAGAAATGGGATTATTCATTGATACTAAAATGGACACTTTTATACTCACCTTGCTATTTGCCTCTTCAGAAACCTCATTTTTGTAGAAGTCTAAAATAGACAAGGTACATCCTTACCTTCCTAATAAAGAAAGGTGATAAATACATCCTAATGAATGGAATGCTGACAGCTTCAAATGCCACTTTTGTGGCACACATTCATTGTGTGATCATAGGCAAATTACTTAATTATCTAAGATAAATTACAAAAGGATTATGATTAGCCTAGATAGTATAAAAAAAAATCCGCAGGTCTCTAATCAATAGTTCAGTAAACATTTATTAGTTCTAAGTACTGTGGAGACAAGGTTCAAAATGAAACTACTCTTGATCTAATGAAATATAAAAAGAAACTGTTGTTTCTGATGTGAATGGAATTTTTAAAGTTTGCAATATGTTTTATCTGCCTTATTTCACTTTATTTATTTATTTTTGCTGAGGCAATTGGGATTAAGTGACTTGCCCAGGGTCACACAGTTAGGAAGTGTTAAGTGTCTGAGGCCAGATTTGAACTCAGGTCCTCCTGACTTAAGGGCTGGTGCTCTATCCTCTGCATCACCTAGCTGCCCCATTTCATTTTATTCTTATAACAACCTGCTTTATCTCATTTTATCCCCGCATACTCTAAAACTATATATGCTCTACATGTATGTCCTCCATCTATTATCCTTATATATACTCTATAAAACTCTATAAAATATTATTCCTATTTCCATTTTACAGCTGAGGAAACTGAAGCTCAATAACATTAAATGATTTGCTCAGGATCCTGAAGTTAGTAAACAACTGATGCAAAATTTAAAGTAGGTTCCTCTGAATCTAAATCTAGCACTTTAAATTCGCTGCCGTGCTATCACAGTTTAGAATTATTCAGGAAGAATATAAAGAAACCAATGGATCCTATGAAAAATACAATTATTTACTAGAGGTCATAACTGCTGAAACAATAGAGGAAGCAGAAAAATAAGAATAGAGCTATGGACACCATAAGCAAAATAGGAACAGGAAGAAGAAATAGAAAGAGAAATTCCATTTAAAATAAATACAGAATGTATAAAATATTTGGGACTGTTGTCTGGCAAGACACACAAAGAAACTATACAATTAATTATAAAACACTGCAAAAAAATGGATCAAAATAAGTTAAGAAATATTGATTATTCATGGGCAAGCTAAGCCAGTTTTGTTGTTGCTATTTTATTTTATTTTATTTTAAGGGTGATTGACTCTTTGTGACCCCATTTTTTTTAAATTTTTTTTTTGGCAAAGACACTGGAGTAGATTGCCATCTTCTTCTCCAGGTCATTACAATGTGCAAGGAACTTTAAAAATATTGACTCATTTCATTCTTACAAGTCTATAAAACATTTGGAGTTGTTATTCTCATTTTACAATTGAGGAAACTGAAAAAGGCAGAAGTGACGATCTAAGGCAAAGTCTAGGACACATTTTGAACTCAAATCTTCTTGATTCTGCAGGTAGTGCTCTATCCACTGCACCACCCAGAGACTATGGCAGAGGGATTTCCATTTATTTCTTCCAGGCTGTTGCCACCAGCAGTCCTGCCTTGTGGATAATAGGACACCACAACCACCACCATGCCATTACCATCTCTACTACCTTCATATCACCATCATCCTGCCCCGTTCTAGAATAAGTTCTTCAACAGAAAACTCATTAGCATGGAATTTGTTGCAGCTCTGAGGCTCACATATCATCAACCTTAGTTGCTTCTTTCTTCCCCTCTAAATGGAGGGCTGGTAGGCAAAGAAAGACTCCTCCCTTATCTTCCCAAAGGACTCAAAATCCTGGGAATCTCTTCATTTACTCCAATCTCCTCAGCTTGCCTTTGACCCTGTAATTATCCTCATCATGCCTTTAAAGCTAGGTACCCACTAATATTATACCCCCCAGATTTTAATCTCCTTAAGGACAAAGATTCTTTTATTTTAAGCACAGTGCCAGGCATATAGTAAGTATTTAATAAATGTTAATTGCATCCAGTGACTGCATTATGCAAAAGAACTTGTTCTTAAGCATCTCCCACAGGGTTGTGCTGAATTTTCTTTGAGGAAGTTTAAAATTAAATTTCCAAACTAGAGAAAGAAATGGGGCAAATAAAATCCTTCTAAGCTTCTCATTTTGAAACACCTATCTGAACAGAGGCCTCTGGGGGAAGGAATAAAGATTCCCCTCCCTACCTCTAGGCTCCAAAGAGGTGGGTCACCCCAAAGTAACTAACTATTCACATTAGCTAAGGTGAGACTGGGAAGTAAAATTAGATAAGGTAGCTAAATGACTTAGCCTAAATTTGTGATAATTTTCTGACCATTTGGTTTTAGGTATCCTGGGAGCCTTTCTTGTCCTAGGGGTGTAGAATGTAGAATTTGGGTGCAAGGGCTGTAGGTATGGGGGTAGAAGGTCAAATTTAATTCAGCCCTTCTTTCTTGTTCTTCTCAGGACAAAGTTCAGAGCTCTGGGAAATGGGAAGTGGGACCTTTCTGTATCCTATTAACCTACTGGGCTGAGATCCCAGGTATGCAAAGCTGCTTCCTATTACAACTGACTGGTACTGGATTCCCTCAAGCAGACCTTCAGGGCAGAATGTGGAAGTGTGGAATGTTATTGGGGGTATTCCAGTCCTTAGTCCTTATCAGAGGAAGATAAAAATCTACAGTATTTCAAAAAGTCTTTTGCTGAAAAACTGTTGGGATTCCAAGAAACCTAGTTCTACTGGTTAGCAAATGTCAAGCCAGCAGAAATTTATTAGTAAATTTTTTGCCCCATCCCAGTCTACCAAATGAAAACAAGTACCTAATTTTTGTACTTTTAATGCAGATCTTATAAAGGAAGCAAGAATGTGGGTAATGGAGGGTTCTGGCTGTTGTCCAGGGATTGAGTAGCTAAAAAAAAAAAAAAAAAAAAAAATTTTTTCCCATAATATGAATACTTAAATACTGGCATAGCTAAATGCCAAAGTCAACAAAAAAAGGTACAGGTGATAAGTGACACCATGGCAATGGATGGACAAGAGGCCATTCTTAAGTAGGGTACAGAGAAAAGCAGAATGATTCGGGGAAAAGAGTGCTAGATTTAGAGTCAAGGATTTTTGTTGTTCAGTCATTTTCAATTGTGCTCAAGTCTTCCGTGTGATCCCATTTGGGGTTTCCTTGGCCAAGATCCATGAGTGTTTTGCCATTTCCTTCTCCAGCTCATTTTACAGAGAACTGAGGCAAACAGGGTTAAGTGACTTGGCCAGGATCACACAGCTGGTATCTGAGGCCAGATTTGAGATCATGAAGATAAGACTTCCTGATTCCTGGCCCTGGGTTCAAACCCTAACTTTATTCCTAAATATTTGTGTAATCTTGGCCAAGGCACCTGACCTCTCCAATCCTGGGATTCTTCTTCCATAAAATTAAGGGGCTGGATAACAATAATAGCTCTCACATAGAGAGATCTTTTGCAAAGCACATTGCAGGCAACAATCTCATTTTATCTTCACAATAATACTAAGATGCAGCTGCTGTTCTTGTCCCTATTTTACAAATAAGACATCTGATTGTTTAATTTACCCAGAACTACCCAGCTACTAAGTGTCTGAGGTGGGCTTACCTGACCTAAAGTCCAGCACTCTCTCCATCCACTTCTAGATGACCTCGAAAGTACCATCCAGCTCTGAATCTGAGATTTTTGGCCGGTTATTACAAACTGTTTTTAAACCAAAGGTCAAATGTAAGTAAATAAGTAGAAGGCAGGAGAACTCAGAGAAAGGATATGTTGACTGTTCATTTGGGAACATAAAAGGCAAAAGTTGATTCTGAAAATTGTGAATTCTCATTTGGAGTTTATCAAAAATGATGGCCTTTGGGGCTTCTCAGCGGTTAATCTGGGAAATTATTGAGGTCCTACTGAGGGTGTTTTATTATTTTGAAGGTAGAAGTGGTTCAGTAGATAGAATGTTGGGCCTAGGGTCAGGAAAACTTATCTTCCTAAATTTAAATCTGCCTCAGACACATTCTAGTTATGTGACCCTGGGCAAGGCACTTCACCCTGTTTTCCTCAGTTTCCTCATCTGTGAAAGAATCTAGTAAAGGAAATGGCCAACCACTCTAGTATCTTTATCAAGAAAATCCCTAATGGGGTCACAAAGAGACATGACTGAACAATGACACTTTTGAGGCAGGGACCTGGTCCCTGCTTATCATATATTCTCTCCAGGCATAAAAATTTGTAGGAAATAAATGAAACCTCTCCTCACCTTCTAAGTAGGAGTTGTCATCGCAGAGTGATAATTTGTGTGAAAATCCAAATTGAAGAGGGTTGTTGACAGGTATGGTGGGAGGAAACAGGGACTGATACATAATTTTGTGTCTTTTTGAAAAGTTTAACTCTGTTACCTGATCAAAGCTAACATTTGCACTGTAATTTCCAAACAACAGACTTTCTCAGGATGTTTCTCTAGTAAGTCCTGTTTCTGACTTCTCTGGAAACCTCGCCAGTTTTAAAAAATGGCTAATCTAAATTCTCCTGATGTCATCCGATGAGGCAGATTCTTAAAAATAAAAGCAAGAAAAAAGTTAATTCAGAAACAGGCCGCCTTGTTTGGTTCAGGGGTAGAGTAAAGAACTGGGAGGGGAGAGTTTCTCATTTCCTCCTGATGGGCCGTCATTACAAGAAATAGAAACCAAAGCAATGTAGGGAGGGGAGGGGAAAAGGAAAGGAACCATTATTGCCCAGAGAAAACATTACGAAGCATACTTCACAATTAGCCCATTTTAGGATTGAGAGAGTCTTCTATCAAAAAGGCTTTATCCTGTATTCCTCCTGAGATCCAAAGATTTCTCTTCAGTCATAAACTATATTTCCCTTCCATCTATTAGATAGAATATTTTGGCAGAAGTTCAAATTCCCCAAAATATAGTTAGTATTTTATATCAGTCCTCTAATTTTCAATGTCATTTCAACTTTATGCAATTGAACATCAGGTTTTCTCCCTTGGATGTGATCAGAAAGTCATTTCTTGAGTGTCTATTATAGTTGGGCACAGTGTTGAGAGGGGGATGTTGGAGAGGGGGAGCCTCCTACTGGACACCGAAGCACAGAATAAGCAGTCATTGCCTTTTTTCAATTAAATCCAGCATTTATTAATGTGCTAGCCTTGGAACACAGAGGAGAAGGAGAGTTCTTGATCACTTGGGGAGAGATTAATACAAAGCATGTATAAAATAATGCAAAGTAATTTTACTGGGGAGGAAGAATTTACAGTGAGGGGAGAGTGGGAAAGGTCTTAGACAGAAGGCTGTGCACAGGGTCCCGGAGAAGAGTTATTGTTCCCACTTTAACTTGAGGTGAAAAAGACCCTTTTTTCTTGATTTATCAACAGACCATCCTCCCTACGGAGCCAGGGCCTACCTAGGACACCTGGAAACGCCTTACAGCCAGGCCCATCGGATGAGACAAGATTGGTGGCCATTAATGCTGCCCTCTTGTGGTGACTATTCTCTAGGCCTTTAATCAGTGGGTGAGGGAGACGGGATCCTCAGGGGGATCTTTTGGCTCAGCCAATGGCCTCTCCACGTTGCTCTTCAATTTTTCTCATTTTTTAAGTGGGAAAATTAAGCTAGATGTTGGCGGTTCCTTTAAAACTCCTCAGATTTCTTGAAAATTAATCCAAGTTTAACATAGACCTAGATCAGCCACCACTCCCCAATATAGGGAAGGGAGAAAAAAAAAAGCATTTATGAAGCACCTACTGTATGCCAGATAATTGCTATTGTGATTCTCATTCTATATTTGAGGAAACTGAGACAGAGGCTAAGGGGGATGACATTAATTCAAAGCAAAAGGCATTTAACTAAATAGCACAGCAAAATGGGGGGGAGGGGAAGGTTTTCCCATACACCCAGATAGGGAAATACACATGACTAAAAAATGTGTAATGGGGAACTTGTGAAAACCTGCACGGAAAAAACAGATTGGGGGAATATATCCAGGAAAGGATACGTATGACAAAGGAATATCTGTGGCCAATTAAGGCTCCTAGGGCAATTTTCTTGTTGGAACAACTATCTGATGTGACTTCCCATCAGAGATACACCTATGACATCATCAAGTAGCTGATAACCAGCCTTAGCCACTGAATTCAGTCACTATTTTACTTAGGGTGCGTTTTCCCACCATTAATGAAAACGCCTTCCTATTTTCTGAATTTATTAATCAGTGATGATGCTTTCGTGACTAAAATGTCCCACCTGGGAACTCGAGGGAGAGGAAATGATTTATTATATACACGTGCTTAGTTTCCCTGCCCACATACCTTTTCCCAAACTTTCTTCAGCCCGCCTCAAACGCTCCGCCTTTTATTTGAGAAGGGGGTGGGGGTGGAATCTAGATCTGAAATTTCATTGGTGTAAGAAACTGTCATTCTATCAATGCAGATGAGGATCTGTTATATAACCTAATTCCAGAGAGTTTTCTGGAAACACTCAGAAGTTCAGTGACTTGCCCAGATTGCATAACAAGGTGACTTAAATGGAAGTATTCCTGATTTCAAGGCCAGCTCTCCATCTATGATGCTTTATTGATTTCCACATAAATCCTGTTAATTCTTCAAGATCTGCATCTGTGAAACCTTTACATCCCCCACCAATCCCAATGTTCTTTTTCCTTCCTTTCTTTTGCAAATATTCATTCTATGACACGTAGATAGATAAATGTATCCATTTAGATCATACATTCAGAGCTGGGAATTGGAAGCCATCTACTCCAACTCCTTCACTTATACACTTCAACAACGATACTGTATGAGGATGTATTCTGATGGAAGTGCATATCTTCGGCAATGAGAAGATGCAATTCAGTTCTAATTGATCAATGATGGACGGAATCAACTACACCCAGAGAAGGAACACTGGGAAATGAGTGTAAACTGTTTGCATTTTTGTTTTTTTTTCCCAGGTTATTTTTACCTTCTGAATCCAATTCTTCCTGTGCAACAAGAAATTCGGTTCTGCGCACATATATTGTATCTAGGATATACTATAACATATCTAACATGTATGAGACTGCCTGCCTCTAGGGGAGGGGGTGGAAGGAGGGAAGGGAAAATTCAGAACAAAAGTGAGTGCAAGGGATAATGTTGTACATGCATATGTACTGTCAAAAAAAAAAAAGAAGAAGAAGAAGCAGCTGGGTATTAGAAGACCCATTTTCTCTCATTGCAAAATACATAGCATATGCCCAGTCTGGGAGAGGAGTCTAAAAAGACTGAAAAAGCAATTGGGGTTAAGTGACTTGCCCAGGGTCACACAGCTAGGAAGTGTTAAGTGTCTGAGACCAGATTTGAACTCGGGTCCTCCTGAATTCAGGGCTGGTGCCCTATCCACTGCGCCACCTAGCTGCCCCAGACTTTAGCTTCAAATAAAATTCTGACAACTCCTCTCCCAACAAATGGAGAGGAATTTTTCTAGGGAGTTTCCTTCAGTGAGTTTGCTTGCGATTGTATTAATATATATATTCTCTGAGAGAAGAGTAAGGTTGAGGAAACAGATCATTGGTTCATATAGAGACTTTGAAATCATCTTACATTTTACAGTTGAAGAAACAAAGAGATTAAGTGACTTGCCCACTCTGACATAGGTAAGGTACCACAGAATCCAGGATTTGACTCCAAGTCTGTGTTGCTTCCAGAATCATTCCCTTAATGTTTATTCTTTTTAAAAGAATAATTTTAAAATTTTCATTTTTGAAGTAGTTTTAGTAAAAACAAACAAACAAAAACTTTGAAAGAGTGGAGCAACTGCTCTGGGATTTCTCCCGGAGCTTTTGAAAGCTCAAATATATAACAAAGAGGCCATGTGATAATTCAAGTAGGATGTTTACCTTTGGACTTTATAAATGCTCTGATAGCCTGTAGTATCTAGAATAAGAATGGTGTACAAAGGAGATAGGTATTAAGCTTTCTTAAAATGGTGTCTGCCTGGGGCCAGAACTAGGGGATGTGAGAAATGCTTCTGAGGATAACCTTTGTCTTACTATAAAAAAACTAGTAGTATGATAGTTACTAATATATAGACAGCTGTTTTTGTGCAACTTAAATTAGGTACATTATTTATTAAGGGTCTCGGACTAGTCTTTCCCATGGACATTCACAGTTTAGCAGATGACTAATACACCAACAGAGAAAGAGGTGGATGACGAGAAGGAATCATCAGCCATCTAGAAAAAAAAAAAAAATTCTAATTTTTAGAAAGACAATCTATGACAAATGGCGACATCTTGTGCTCTGGATTGGAAATTACACTTAGGACAAGTAGCCTTTCCTCCACGACGGTTTCAGTGGTTTATTGTTCATTGTTATTATTATTGTTCTATTTCTAAAAATTCCTTAAGGTCAGTGATAATGATGAATTTGGCTGATTATCTCACATATCAGAATAGGTTTTCCAAGAGATAAGGAAAGGAATAACTTCCCTCTCTAGGTTAAAAGAATAATCAATAATAGTCAGTGGACATTTATTGAGTGCCTACTGATGAGGTCCTGAATGTTGTGTTGTTCAGAGAAAAACTAACCAACTGATCCCTGAGGCAAACAGGCATTAGGTACTGATAAAGATCAGTTTAATTCCACGGTCCCACCTTCTGGTGATGTTGTCCAATCTGTAATCCAAGTTAAATTAAACGCCTGAGATCCACCTTGCTGTGTTCTGTCAGAAATCCTAGTCATGGCCCTGAGGTTAAATTTTCCTTATAAAACTACCTAGGGCTATCTCATGGCTGCTACCTTCCTTTGGGTCAGTCCATGAAGGCACTCTGTAATGTTTTGCCCCTTCTTCTTCACCCCATGTCTTGTGGTATCTCTCCTAACTCCACTATGCTTTCCTCATCTGTAAAATAAGCTGGAAAAGAAATAGTAAACTAGCAAACCACTCATTTATCTTTGCCAAGAAAAACCCCAATGAAGTTATGCAGAGTGAAGAAAACAGGGTCAGGAAAACAATATATACAATGATTAATGTAAATAGAAAGAATAACTACAGAACAATCAAAAATGAATACTGAAAATTGCAAAAAATAATACTGATCCCAAGGAAAAGACATTCCCATTCTTTTGTACTCTTTTCTCCCATCTCATTCCCCATAGCTTCCGTGGGGACTAAGATGAGAACATTAAGGAAAGAATTAGGGGCTGGCCTTGTTGCAATGGGACCCTAATAAAGTAGGATACCTTACATTCAGGCCAGCTGGGTGACGAAATGGAAAACACTAGAATCAAGAAAACCTGAGTTCAAATCCAGCATCAGATACTTATTAGTGACCCTGGGCATGTAACTGAATCCAGTTTTCTCATCTGTAAAATGAGCTGGAGAAGAAAATGGAAAACCAGTACAGTATCTCTGCCAAGAAAACTCCACAAGAGGTCACAGAGTCAGACATGACTGAAAAACAACTAAACAACAAACTTATATTCATAGCCTACTCAGGCAACATGGTTTTGACTCCCTCAAGCTTGTTTCTTTAGTCCAGTATTAGAATTGGATGAGGTCAATTAAATGATAAAGTGGATAGAACACGAGCTTTGGAGTTAGGAGGACTTGAGTTAAAAATCTTTTTTTTTTTAAAATTCATTTTTTTTCCATCTATAGCTTTTTATTTTTCCAAATACACGTGAAGATAGTTTTCAACATTCACTATTACAAAATCTTGCATTCCAAGTTTTTCTCTTTCCCTTTCTTATTCCCCCCTCCCCTAAACAGCAAGAAATCTGATAAAGATTAAACATGTACAATTCTTCTAAACATATTTCCACATTTGTCATGTTGCATGAGAAAAATCTGATCAAAAGGGGGAAAAAACATTAGAAAAACAAAACAAAACAAGCCAACAACAACAAAAGATGAAAACACTGTGCTTTGATCTACATCCAGTTTTCATATTTTTCTCTCTAGTTGCAATGGATCTTTCTGTCACAATTCTATTGGAATTGTCTTGAATTCTGAGTTCAAATTTTGACTCAAACATGACAATTACTAGCTAGGCAAGTCACTCCATGGAAAGCATTTATTATGCCCCTCCTGTGTTCTAGATACTGTGCTCAGTACTTTACAAATATAGTTTCATTTGATCCTCTCAATAATCCTATCCTTTATTTATTGATTTATAGAACCCCCCCCCCCACATTACCAGATGCCAATCTATCATTTTTGCCAATTTGCAGAGTATGAGATGGAATCTCTGGGTTATTTTGATTTATGTTTCTCGTATTATTAGTATTTGGAACATTTCTTTCTATGGCTGTGAATTCTTGGCAGTTTCTTTTTTTAAGAATTGTTTGTTCACATCCTTTGATATTATCTATTGGGAAATGACTATTAGTTTTATATATATATGCATATCCATATATTTGTGTATATATATATATAATTATTCCAAACATTTATTATATATATTTCTATTTATTTCTCTAAATATATATTTCTCATCAGAGAAATTTCATGCAAAATTTTTTTCTTGTTTGGTCATTTCCCTTTTTATGTTTTCTGTGCAGAAGCTCTTCACTTTCAAGTAATCAAAGTTGTCTATTTCATCATTTGTAATTGTCACTATCCCTTGTATCCTTAGGAGAAGAATGTTTCTCCTAGTCATGGAGAGATATATAATGTTTCTTTTCTAATTTTTGAGCATGATCTTTAATATTTAGTTAATTAATTTTAATAATTATTAATTAGTCATTAATCTAATAACTAATTTTAATGAATTAATATTTAATATTAAGATCACATGACCATTTAAAATATATTATGTGTATGTGTAGTGTATATTTTGGTCTAAATCTAATTTCTGCCAGATTAATTCCCAGTTTTCCCAATAGATTTTTTAATCAAATAGGGAGTTGTTTTTTTTTTGTTTGTTTGTTTATTTTTTTAACTAGGAAATTCATGTTTTCTACTTTACCAAACACTGGATTATTGAGTTCTATTGTTTCTGAATTTTCCTTTTCTAGCCTGGTCCATTAATCTATCTCTCTATTCTTTAAGCAATACCAGGTGGTTTTGATGACTGCTGCTTTATAATAAAGTTTGAGGTCTAGAACTACTATTCCCCCTTGTCTCAGGGCAGTTTTACACTATTAAAAGGGCACTTAAGGTTGGTGCTCATAGGTTGATTGCCTCCTGCTCAGCCTGGACTTATGTTGTAGAAGCCTCTTAGAGACAGATGGTAAAGCAGAGGTAGCTGACTCCAGGAGAGTCTATCCAAGGGCCTGTTGGAAGACCATGGAAGATTCCAGGGTAGTCCCAAAATAAAATAAAAGCAACCCATAAATACCATAGTTACAGAAATACATGAAGGCAGAGAGAGTGGAATAAGGTTAAATTGGGAGATCCTTGTAGAAAAAGGGAATCAAACTGAAGTCTCTATGACAGAGACCTTGACAATGTAGTCCATCTCTCCTTCCATTGGAGAAAACTGAGGTCAGAAGAGATTAAGGATTTCCCCAAAGTCACATGGCTAGTTAGGGCAACATCTGGACTAGAAGCCAGAGCTAGAATCTTTAGCTCATTGCACCATCCACTACATCACAGTTCTTTCAAAGTATTCAAAGATAGTGGTTTCTGTAATCTTCCTAATTGTATGCTCAGTGGTTGAAAATTTCTTTGGGTCCATTCACTCAAAGGAAGCTCTATTTTATTTGCTTCTCTTTCAACTGTGAGCCAGCCCACAATCTTTCAACAGTTACTGCCATTTATAGAACTGTCTATAAACCTGAAGCTTCATATTCCTTTGTTCTGTCCAAGCTTTTCATTGCTGTCAATCCCTTTCTTGTCTCATATTGTCTCCTAATAGGCTCCATTGATCTTCTTCTCCCATAGTGAAGTCCAAATTCATTACTCTCCAATGTCTAAATTATCCTAAAAACACTCTTCTCATCTTCTGCCTTCTTCCCTCATTGTCTTGTTTACCTCAGACTTGGAGAAAAAAGATAATGGAAATGATAGAGGATAGGGAAGTGAAAGGGCAGTGTAAGCGATAATCTGGCTTATCTGCTTTTATGAACCCAGTAGCCACATGGGGTTGAATATGGTCCACCCGAACCAGGGGTACGTGACCAATGGAGACCTCCAGGAATAACACTGGCAATAGTAGAGTTATCATTTCTGATGTTAACCATAAAGATTAATTATATTCAACTTTGTAGTCATATATGACTTAGTTATTCATAAATTTATCCAAATGCTTTTTTATCTAATTATAGTTCTTGCCTTTTTAGTTTTTAGGATAATACATTATACACATTTATTACCATCTACTAATGATTAAAAGGAAAAAAAAAAAAAAAGATGGGTTTTAGCTTCAGCAAAAAACTTGGAATCATTAAAAGATTCCCAAAGATAATACTGTTGCATTCTAGCAATGTAGTTGTGGAATAGTTTTCAGTAATGTCCAACTCTTTGTAACCCCATTTGAGGGTTTTGTTTTTAGTTTTTTAGCAAAGATAATAGAGTGATTTGTCATTTCTTTTTCCAGCTCATTTTATAGATGAGGAAACTGAGGCAAATAGGGTTAACTGACACGAGCTAATAAGTGTCTGAAGCCAGATTTGAACTCAGGAAGATGACTTATATATTGAAAGTATATTGACTGATTATATACCAATATCCCTAATGTCTCCTCCTTTACTGCCTCCTGGTTCTCTATACTGGAAAGGTTTTGGTTGGCTGAATAGGCCCAGGTCCCAGGTAAAAGTGGGTGGAATGGAATGGCAGTAGCTGCTACGGTAGTACAGAGGTACAGTACAGAAGCCTTCCTGACTCCATGTCCAGTGCTATATCTGATTCACCTCTTAGCTACTTTTGTAAGACTTAAAATATCACAAATCTCCAAGTGCACTTCTTGTTGTCATTATTGGCTTTTAGGCAGCATAATGTTTAAAAATCTTTGAAGTCATTCAACATACTTTTAAATGTAATCTGCATTATTAACATTTTCACTTTTATGATAAATCTAGGCAATCCATAAAACAAATCCTGATTGGAACATATGCTATTTGCTGAAGTATAAATGGTCCCACCGAAAATTTAACTATCTACTACAGCATACCTTTGCATTTTTAGAGGAAAAATCCTGGAGTGACTATTGGTCTTGGAGTTATAAAGACCTAGATCCAGTCCTTGCATCTGATATTTATTGATGTCTCTTGGCAAGCCTCTATGAGCCATCATCTTAACAACTACAACTACAATCATAAGAGCACCAGAGTTTTTTATACTTGTATTTGTAGGCAAAATGATTTAGATGGACTAGAAAGTGACTTCAGACACAGGGCTTTATCCACTATACCACCTAACTATCTGGGAATATCTAGAAGGGGCATATTGGTAAAACTCTGTCATACTTGACCCCTTGGTGTGCAATTATTGCAATCCAGTCCCAGGTGTTGCTTTTCTAGCCAGTTCCTAACCTCTGATTCTTGTATCCCAGAACTTCGCAAGGTGTCTAGCACATCAAAAGTACTGTAGACCAACTGATTCCATTTACTTCAAAAGCTGATAACTCTTCTGGCTCTTCAGCTAAACAACCCACATTAGCTTATTCATGGGTAGAATCTGCCTCCCCAGCTGTGTGTAGGTTTCTGGCTGTTCCACAAACAAGACACTCCATTTCTTGATTCTTGGCATTTTCTCTGAATGTTTCATCTGCCTGGAAGGCTCTTCCTCCTCATCTCTGCCAACTGACCTCTTTAGTTTCCTTTAAGTCTTACCTGAAATGCTATCTTTCATGGAACACTTTCCCCAAACTCTCTTAATTTCAGTTCCTTCTCTCTGTTAATGATTTTCTTATTTACTCTGTGTATAGCTTACTTGCATATATTTGTTTGCATTCCTTCCCTCTCCCCACTTCTCCACTTTTAGATTGTGAACTTTAAAAGGAAGGGACAATCTTTTGCCTTTTTCTATCCTGAACACTCAACATAAGGTATGGCACATAATAGGCACTTAATAAAAGTATAATCGACTGATTATAAGAACTTCCCCATGGTTCTACATACTATAAAGGTTTTGGTTGGCTGAATGGGCCCTTCTCAGCCTGTGGGTCCCAGGTAAAGTGGGTGGAATGGAATAGCAGTAGCTGCTACAGTAGTACAGTGCTACAGTACAGAAGCCAAGCTTCTCCCAAAACATGGGCAGACAGGCTGAAGTTCATGTCTTTGGCTGCTATTTAGCATTTCAGACCTCTCAAACCTGCTATGCTCAGCTCCTAAGCAATGGGTCTGGGGAGAAATAATTAATTCTAGTAGTGTCTGCCAGGATGAAGTGATTATGAGAACATGTCTGGAATTCCCCAGTTGTATAAAAATCCTGGCAGTATTTGGGCCATCAATCATAGCTGTCATAGACTGAAAGCAGCTATTTGGGTGGTTCTGGAATGGGGGAAGGGGAAATCTTTCTTCTCTTACAGGTGAGAGGGATTCCCTGGCAAAGACATTAAATAGATCTTCTTGAGTGTTATGTAGGGAGTGAGAACACAGGCATTGTTCTGGGTCTTCATTGCTATCCCTTGATAAGGACACAAATCTAGTATTGATGTTTCCTCCCTATGCAAAGTGTAAAAGTTTCCATGGTTACCCACTAGATATTTGTTCAAGGACTGAAGATGTTTCCCTAGCAAGTATTTAGACATTCCTATTAGCATCATCTTTGAGGGCTGTTCATTAGTCCTTGCCAGTCCTGTCCCTGAGCTAAGGGACTGAATTTTTAGAATGGAAAGCAGACAGAGTGAGATCCAGAGCTCAGATGGCCAGAGAAGAACTGGTCAGACACAGAGAGAAGCTTACACAGAGAGAAGCTTGCACAGCCCTTCAAGGAGCCATATCCATGAGAGGATTCATCTTCTGGGATCATTCAGTTTCCTAGAGAGACTACAAAAATGTTGACTAAATTTCTATCCAGGAAACCGACCCCTGTTCTTTCTATTCATTTCAATGGGTCTTTTCCCATATTTGAAAATCCTGATCAATGAGCATATGACTCTATCAGAACTCTTTTTGCTGCAAATGAATCCAAGAACTCTACTGGCTCCACATCTATGGCTCTATAAATGATTTCTGAGATCCCTTCTAGATTAAAGACTATATTTATTAACAAATATTTGATTTGTATACCTATTTTATATACCTATATATCTGAGGTCACATAAAAATTTCTCAGGCAAAAGGAAGTTGTAAGTAGAAAAGTTTAAGAATCCCTAATCTAGACCATTTTTCTCATTTCACAGAAGAAAAAAAACTGGAACTTGAACCCAGGACCAGTGTCAAAACTCTTTGTTGCATCCCAAGACAAGGACTCTACTGGCTCCAAATCTATGGCTCTGTAAATGATCTCTGAGATCCCTTCTAGAATAAAGGCTATATAGCTTTGGCAATGGTTTTTTAGTTCCCCACAGCCATCTCTTTGCCATGCCATCTTCTCTATGGTCATCATCTTAATATCTTTTCTTCCCCGTTCTAGACTATATCCCTTGGAGTCTCCAAGCTCTGATAAGTGAATTTTTATCATACCCTGTCTGGAATAGGACCTCCACACACTTCCAGCCATATTCCTGCTATTCCATGCATATTCTTTCCCTTCCACCTTTCCTTTATGCTTTGTATTTATATCCCCATCAATTAGCATAGTACTTGGCACATAGGTTCTGAATAAATCTACACGTATCTAGTTGTGTATCTAGATTGCTATTGTATTTGGACTATGAGAGATTCAGGAAGAGGGCTTATCCTTGAGAAATGCTCCTCTTCCATCTGGATTTCAACTTCAGAGGAGAAATATGTGGAGAAGGCTTTCTACTCTCTCAGGTTTAAGTGTCCTCTGGCTAGAGAAGTTAGTAGAAGGCTAAATGGTAATGGGTCTAGTAACTAAGAATGATTTTTAAATAGGTAAGAGAGTTCTGCATTAATGGGGCTGAAGCAGGGTGGAAAGGTGGGGAGTTGTGTGATTTCTCTTTAGTAGGCAATAATCATTAGGAAAAGTGAGTTTTCAATCTTTCTAAGTTTAGAGATGAGGGTATGAGAAACATATCAATATAAGTACTAATCTCTCATATAGACTATGATCATTAGGGAAACTGAGTTATTTGGGTTAGTTGCTTAAGTTTAGATAATCTGCACTGAGACTTTATTTCAAATGGAGTAAGGCAAGAGTAGGAATAATGAGGATCACATATATGATATAATTGTGTGTGTATGATATATAAGAATAGTAATAATAGAACATTAAATGTAGCATACATGTGAAATGTGTGTATGTGAAAGTGTGTAGTCTATCTATATGTATATAGATATAGATATATAAATCTTCCTATGAATTAGAAAGTATGATTTCAGAGACACAGTAAGTTCTTTTTAAAAGTCTTCTTTCATTTTACATAGAATCTGTTTGACAAGAGATAGTCTTTATTCCCCAAATGAGAAATGAAATTTAAAATGCAACTACCCTTAGAAGAAAAGAACTATTGATTTATGTACCAATAAGCCTCAGAGAACTCTAACTCTGTTTCTCCCTCTCTCTCCTTCCCATTTCTCTCAAGGAAGAAGTCATCAGGAATGGAGAAAAAGAAAAAAAGAAAATGAAAGAAAAGGGGATGGAGATGGGATAGGGAGTCACTGGGTCTAACCCCAGAGAAGTTTTGAAGCTCTCTTAGTATTTTATCTATAGTTAGGGAAGGAGGAAAATATCTGAGAAAGAATTATGATAACCACATTCCCCATCCCCTTTTGTCTACAAGGCCCCATGCTGTTATGCTTAATTAGGCCAAGGGGTAACAGGTGAAGGGATAAGCTTATCAATTAATTACCCTCAATCTTCACGTCCTTATTCAGTGGCAACTCCAAAGACTGCTGGGCAGAGAGGGGTTGGTTATTAGCAGAAAGAAGTAAGATTGTTTGAGATCTGGGATTCTAGGGGAGCTAATTCTTGGACTTGTCAGGATGCAGCCTTTGCTCTTCCAAGCCCATATTTTCTTAGTTTGCTTTTCTCACTTGCTGACTGGAGTGATAGCTCCTAGAGGACCTGGCCCAGGCTCAGGCTCAGGCTCAGGTTCAGTCAGGTTCAGGCTCAGGTTCAGGTTCAGGACTGACTTACAGTTCCCAAACAGATAAAATGGTGAGTTCTCAAGGGCATGGTTGTGAAGCTCACTGTGGAAATCTAGTTATGAAGGGGAAGCTGGGGATGGGGATATTTCTACCTTCACTGGGTGTGGGGATAAATACAAGAGGCTGAAGAAACTAGAGTTGTTTATTCTTGAAAAGAGAAGACTGAAGGGGAGAGTGGGGGAGGAAGATGACTGTTCTGTTCAAGTATTTTATGTTCTGTCTTGTGGAAGAAAGATTAGACTTTTTCTGCTTGGTCTCAGAGGGCAAAATGGGATCAATGAATGGGAATTATAATGGGAAAATTAGGAAAAGTTCCTTAATTAGAGCTGTCCTAAGTAGAATAAGCTCCTTTGGGAAATAGTGGGCTCCACTCAGTGAAGTCCTTGATTGGACGTTTAATAATTAACTGTCAGATGAGTTGTAGTGGGGAGGAGGGTGTTCCTTTTAAGCATGTGTTGAACTGAGGTCCCTTCCACCTCTAAAACTTGGTGATTCTAGCTGTGTTAATCTCTAGGCTCTAAAAATGGTAGCAAAGATCTAGTGTTAAGACCTAAACTGAAAGTGCTTTTAAATGGTTTCCAAATGTCAGGGCACAGGAGCAAAAGGTAATAATGAAGATAGGAAGATAGAGGTGTTCCAGTTTACTGTTTTCATCATGGGTTTGGGAATAGTCCAGGGAACAACCACTTCTTCCACTAATAACTCTCTTCCCCCTTCCTCCCTTCCCCTCTTCTCTCCTTTCCCCCCCTTTCTTTCCTACAGGCAAAAGAGCTTCAGGAAATCCAGCATGCTGAACCTAGTGAGTATGGTTCCCTTAGACTGAGAAACTGGATTCCATTAATAGATTTTAGGATGAATTTAGATGGGAAAAATGCATCTTTATTTCAATATATTTGGTTTCCTTTGTAATTCTATTGAATTACATTTTATTTTGGCTCTGATTGTGAGTACTTCATTTATCTTGCCTGATCTCAGGCCCACCATACCATTTCTGGGCATCTCACTACCATGTTGCTAAATCTCCCTTCCTCTTTCGACAATAATTCTAAGAAAAGTTAACAGTACATCAACTACCATTCCCTGTGAGTATTTGTCAATGAATTGCCCTTTTACTTCAGTCACCATTGCCACATTTATGTGCCACATTAAAATGTAATCACTAGGAGGGAAGAAGCTAGTTTGCTTGTTTTTTATCCCTAGAATTTAAAGCAGTTCCTGGAATATAGTAAGGCTTAATAAATATATTTTTATTCACTCATAAAAATGCTAAAAAAAATTCTGGTAAAGGGTTCATGACACGCACAAAGGCAAAATCCAGATTTTCTTAACTCTTCTGTATCTCTATATTGATGCCTCTTTTTTCACGTAGGAAATGGGTATAAGCAGTGCAAAACAGAATTATGAATGGCTAAGTCTGAGGTATATACCAAGTTCTGTGAGAGTTTAGAGAAGCTTGAAGAAACATCAATCCTATTTTTAACTCTTGGGGATCTTGGGCTTTGAGAAAGCAAAGAAGTAAATGTAACCAAATTGTAAGCCCTTCTAGAGCTGGAATTATATAATTTTCTTACATCACCCATGATATTTACACTATAAGTTTTTTGTAAATGTTTGAGTTCATGGAATTCTCTGCATGGCAGTGTGTACCTGTAGAGCCTTGAGGGGTAATAAAATTCTCTCTGCCTAAAAGATGACAGTATTAATTAAGAACTTAGGGTTTGAAGACCTTTTCTATCTAGATATCAGGGAGCCATAGACCCTACCATGACTGCTTTAAGATTTATTAGCAGTCTCAGTTAACTAAATACTATCTCTTCATTTCTCCCACCAATAACTAGATGAATAGGTTGGCTGGACTAAGGAACATAGAAATCCAGACTGAGTCTTCAGAGTAAGTAGTACCAGAGGGAAAAAATACATGGGAAAGAAATCTTGTGTGTCTGGCTGATACAGGCCAGACTTGGGATCCAGGGGTCTCCAGAGCGCACTCATAATTTTTCATAGAAGGAGAAAGCTCTGCAGACAATACTATGGCTACTATGTTAAAGGCCTAGGAGGTTGGGGAAAGGAGTATAAAACCCTTCAGAAGGTGGATGCTCTGTTCTTGGGACTAATTTTACATAGCTTTTCTTGTTTCAGAGCAATTAGATGGCACAGTAGATAGAGCACTATGCTTAGAATCTATGCATTAGAATGAGTTCAAACACTTCCTGGTCGTGAGACTCTGGACAAGTCACTTAACCTTGTTTGCCTTAGTTTCCTCATCTGTAAAATGAGCTGGAGAAGGAAATGACAAAAAACACTCCAATATTTTTGCCAAAACCGCCCCAAATTGGGTCACAAAGACTTGGACATGATTGAAAATGACTGAACTTCTTGTTTCAGATATATCCACCTTAGTAGGAACAGAGCAATTAGGAAGGATATCTATTCAGTTCCTTAGAGTTGCTTCAGTCCCTATGTGTCATCTGTACCCTTTACATGGAGTACAAGTCTTTTTTAAAATAGGAAATGTAGCATTTGCAAATCTTCAAAGCTAGAAGAGCAAAGGTAATTAATTATATCTAGAAAAGCCAAAGCTCAGCACTATATAGCCTGAGAACTAGCCATCTAGGGTCTGTCTCCTTCAGTACCTTAGCCTGAAAGTTACTAGTGCTCTTAATGCTTTTAACACACACTCGTTTTTTGAATGGAACAACATTTTTTTTCCTTGAGAGAAAATAAATTAATTCTTAATTAATTAACTATTAATCCCAAGGATACATATGAGTTTCTCACTATGTCTTAAGAATGAAGATAATTGTGATGGCTCTGCCTCCCAAGTTCTTCCTGAACCCTGAACTCCCTGCTAAAGCGTGTGAGCATGGAAGTATTTCCCCTTCTTTTACCATACTGCCTTCTTCACTTTTGCTTTTTTATCCCTTGAGGGAAGCTATGGCATTCATTCCCTTCATAAAGGTGATCTGAGTGTACTCTGACAATATTTTTGTTTCTCCATAGGGAAGTCTTCACTCAAGTGCTCTCTATCATGTTGATTACTCCCTCCCTTCTATTCATCACAAATGCCTTTTTACAGGTGGATATGATTTTTAATATACAGTACTATTTAACTTCCCTCCTGTATCTTTTGAATAAGATATATTCTTCTAAAACAGGATCTAGTAATAACCCTGGAGTCTGTGAACTTTTTTAAAATTTATTTTGAAATCTCATTTCAGTATTTTTTTTTTGTAATCCTGTATATGTTATGCAAATGAAAGCATCATTTTGTGAAGTCCCTAGGCTTCACCAGCCTACCATAGGGATCTATCACATACACAAAACTAGTTTAAAAGCCCTGTTTTAAAATCATATTTTTATCTTGCATTTCTTCCCATCAAGTCTCGATGATGTTGCATAAAGTTAAATTTGTCTCTTCATGTTGAGATATTTGGTTCTTTTTGCTTGTTATCCATATATCATATAGTTATAGACTTATGAGATCACAGATTTTATTGCGTGCTCTTTCCATGGATTTTGTCTCTCTTGGGATTTAGACAATAAAAAAGATAGCAGGATAGATTGCCTTTGGGAAATGGCACATTGTTTTTAATTGACCTAATGCTTCTCTCTGAAACAAAAGCTCATTATAAAAATATTCTTTCAGTGACTTATGGCAATACATCATTGAATATCACAGTCTACAAAGAATTATTGAGGGTCAACCAAATGACAAAAGTCCCCAAAGAATAACTGCTTCTTTACTTTACTTCAGGAAACCGTGTTTTAGGAAGGAAATACATATATGTATGTTTGTATATAACTGGAAAGAGAAAGCTTGGTTCACAGGGAGCGAGAACACTACAGCAATCTTCTATTATGTGGAAAGTCTTTATTGTAGAAGAGATTAGATTTGTTCTGTTTGGCCCCAAAAGATAGAACCTACAGCAATGGGTTACAGAGAAAGAGGTTTAGATTTGATATAAGGAAAACTTCTCAACAATGAACTACATTGGGATATAATGAATCTCTGGCCATGAGAGGTCATCAAGCAAAAGATGAATGACCACTTTTAAAAAAAGATACTCTGATGGCTTTTTATTTCATCAATATGATTATTCCTCTCAGTGATACATATCACAATCCATTCATTTAAAAATTTTAAATAATGGCTTTTTATTTTCAAAATATATGCAAAGATAGTTTTCAAAATTTACCCTTGCAAAACTTCATTCCAAATTTTTCTCCCTCCCTTTTCCGCACCCCCTCCCTTAGACTACAAGTAATCCAATGTAGGTTAAACATGTAATTCTTCATACATATTTCTTTAATTAACATACTGTACAAGAAAAATCAGATCAAAAAGAAAAAAAATAAGAAAACAAAAAGCAAGCAAACAACAAAAAAATGTGAAAATACAATGTTGTGATCCACCTTTAGTTCCCACAGTCCTGTCTTTGGGTGCAGATGGCTCTCTCTATGCCAAATCCCTTGGAATTGGCCTGAATCATCTCATTGTTGCAAAAAGCCACACCCTTCAGAATTGATTGTCACATAATTTTGTTGCTATGTACAATGTTCTCCTGGTTCTGCATATTTTACTTGGCATCAGTTCATGTAAGTCTCTCCAGGCCTTTCTGAAACCATCCTGCTCATTATTTCTTATAGAACAATAATATTCCATAACATTCATATATCATAACTTATTCAGCCATTCCCCAACTCACGGGCACCCACTCAATTTCCAGTTCCTTGCCACTGCAAAGGGCTGTTACAAACATTTTTGCACATGTGGGTCCTTTTCCCTTTTTAATGATCTCTTTGGGATACAGGCCCAGGAAAGACACTGCAGGATCAAAGGGTATAAACAGTTTGATAATCCTTTGGGCATAGTTCCAATTTACAATCCAGAATGTGTAGCGAGCTGTCGTCTCCAGAAGCTGCCAGATCGCTCTCTGGGAAGAGATCTGCTGTGTCTACTAAAATCTCTCAGACAGATTCTTCTTCCTGTAGTGAACCGTTGTCTCCAGGCAGTTGCTGTTAACTCAGTTCACAATTGATCAGTTCACAGTTGGATCAGTTCACAACTCCACCAACAATGCATGTGTTCTAGTTTCCCCACATCCCCTCCAACATTTGTCATTATCTTTTTTTGTCATCTTAGCCAATCTGAGAGTGTAATGTACTGCCAGAGTTGTCTTGGTTTGCATTTCTCTGATAGTAATTTAGAGCATTTTTTTTTCATATCATCTAGTCCAGCATTCTTATTTTGTGAATAAAGAAACTGAGGTTGGAGAAATGAAGGTGACATAGGCAATATGTCAGAAGTAGGTTTTTTTACCCAAATGCTTTGACTGAAATTTTGGGGCTCTTTACACTATACCTGCTTCCCAATGCAAGAACTTGTTCATTTGGAACATTAATATCTAATTGTTTATTCTCATTACCTCTATCCTACCTCTTTTCCTTACAGAGAGATTATTTTGGAATGAAATTTATGTTCCTGTGAGACGTTGCCATGTCACCTTGAAGAACAAGATGGGGAAATTTTCTATCCCAGCACCTCGGAAACACCATTTTAAGAATATTTGGTGTAACTGGACCATCTGGGCAGGTCCCAGAAACCACATTATCATCTATGTCCAAGGGTTTAGGGGAAGCAAGGACTGTGAAGAAAATACAGATAAAATTATATTTCAGGGAGTTGCCTCTGCTGTAGAAAGCACCATAATCTATGCTTGTTGGAACAAGAGAGTGCACGTCTACGCCACTCAGGCCTTGGGTGTAAATGTGGCTTTGCTGTCAAAGAACTATGCTTGGAGTCACCAATACAAACACTTTAGAGGGAAATATTATATCTTCAGAGATCCCAGGGCAAAAGTTTCAAAGAAAGAGGTCCCGACCTTTCAAGGCCCTTTTCAAAGGCCTTCCAACAAGCTTCCCTCCAAAAGTACTGGACTAAAGGTTGAATTACCTGCTGGGATGTCTCAAATAGTTCTAGAGATGACCTCTTCTGATCTAATGCCATCAAAAGCTCTTCAGCCAGAGACTTCTTTCACCTGGGGAAAAGAGAAGGTTGAGTTTTCTGGGACTTCTTTGCCCTGTTCTGAGAGGCTATTTGAGAAATCCTTTGCTACTGATAGCATCATGGTTACAAAAACACTAGATATGGGTGAGATAAGCCTTGGGGATGGATTGTTTTCCAATGTTCTAGGGAAAACTGCAGCCCTTGAAACTAGATGGTCAAACATTATAGAAGAAAAGAGCATTCTTTCCCCCGGATTTACTATGGATAGCTCAGCAGTTGATGTAGACATCCTTTATGAAAATATTCCTTCCCTTATGGGTCCTGAGCAATCAACTATAATGGAAGATTGGTCCATAAGTTTCGAATTAGGAAGAGAAGATAATCATACTGACTACTTAATTCCTACTTCAGAGGATGTTGCAATAAACATTAAGCCCACTCCCACAAGCCATTCGGTTTTTATTCTTCTCTCAGATTCAGAATTCCTAGAAAAAATGGAACACTTTAAAAATGAGAAGATCCAGATCAGCCCCTCCCAGATATGGAAGAGTCTGGCTGGAAGTGAACAGCAGCCCTTTTTTCAGACTGAAGTCCTGACTCATGATTTGGGAACTTTATCCACTGATTCTATGGGGAATCACATGTCTGATATCTCCCTGATTAGTGAAACTCAGTTGCCCCTTGAAGGCTCATTGCATTCAATTCCTGTGTCTCCAACAATTCATACAGCTGTGGATTTTTCTTCTAAGTCTTTTAAAGATGGTGACTTATGGTCTGACCTCCATTTCCTTGATATTATACAAACTCCTGGTGATGCGATGATTTGGCTGAACTCTCGAGAAGTGTCCAGTGAAGCTGGGTTCACCCTGCAAGTGGAATCTCCTGATGGAGTAGGATTAATCCTTGAACTGCCTTTAACCCTCTTTACTAGATCTGCATATGAGGCTGAGCCAGAGCAGTTTTTCCAAGCATCCAGATCACTTCCAGGGCCAGCAGAGATGGGAAGCTTGGCCAGCAGTATCTCTTCTGAAGAGGTCCTTAGTAGGGACCAAATGAATCTTGCTGAAACAAATATAAAGTTTGTACTCGGTCAAGAAAGGTCTCTCCCCTTTACCATTTATCAGGAGAGTCTATCTGATGAGTTGACTCCAATCCCTCCCCAAGTGGCTATGTCTGAAACTGTCCCTGAATGGGCTCTCCAAAATATTCCAGTGTCCATTCCCTCAGCCTACCACAACGAGCAAGTGACAACTGAGCAGCCTTTGGAGGTCCCTTTGGTCTTAACCCCAGAAACCTTGCTAAAAGCCCAGTGGCCTTCTATGACCCGAATTGAGACTAGAGCTGAGATAGACTCCATGCTTACTGTTCAAAGTATAAACACACCTTTTGCTTCAGCAAATCATGAAGAGCACAGGATGGCTTCTGTACTCTCCCTTGAAATCCCCTTGAGCCATGATACAAGCTTTTCTAAGGACAACATGGAATATCATTTCTTCAGTCCAACAGCAGTGTCTCTTGCCTTCCTGCCCACTCCTACACTGAACATAAATGAAGATGAGCTTATTCTTAGTATGTCAAGTAATTCCTGTGCTAATTCAGGGGAAATGTTTACAAACATGGGAAAAACTGAACTTCTTCCCCTTTTTACTTCAAGAAATGTGCATCTTCCTACCTCTGTGTCAAGCCCTATAAGACTTGCACTTAGCTTAGAAAATCTCTTTCATCTATTAGAAAGTGAACATTTTATTGAAAAAGAAACACAGAGTGTCTCTCAACTAGTTTCTAAGAGCAAGTTTTCACAAGGTAGGGATGCTTCTTCAGGAAGTCAAATTCCCTTGGTAACAAAGACTTATTATGAAATGACTCCCTTGTCAACTATGCAATGGACCCCCAGTGTGACTCCATCTTGGGCGCTTGATGAAATTCAGAATGAAGTGACTGTTCAGTCCTCAAAGAAAGATGCTATGGTGAATGAGCCTTGGGAATCCTCCAGCTCCCTCAAAAAGGACCAGAAACTCACCCAGTTAAACTTTACAGCTTTGCTCCCTAGTGTTCCAATAAAGTCCCTAGATAAGCAGGACCAGAAGGGGGACCTTTCAACAGTCTCCACATCCCTGCCTCTCTGGTTTAAGGATACAAATCTTTTGGAGGCCAAAAAGCTTCAAGACTCCTCTGGTAAGCTTTGGATTTTGATTTTGCTTTTGTCTTGTATCCAGTTAAACTTGGTCATTCTTCTATCCTCCAGGAGTTTCAACAAACGGCCATTTTTAAGATAGCTAAACCTTATCCAGGTGCTCTTGTAATGTTCAATTTGAGCACTGAGTACAAAACTTTACTCTTAAAGAGAAAATATAACAACTGCTTCTGTTCTTAGCATTTTTGCTTTAACCTTCCTACTAAATTAGGGATTCTTCACTCTGATTTAATAGGCTCCTTGGTTCATGGATAGATTTCAGAAGATCTATAAATCTTTATAGGAAACAAAAAAATCACATTTTGTTTTCACTAACCCTAATTAAAATTTATCATTTCTTAAATTAGCTAAAAACATGATTCTGAAAAGGGTTCCATATATGTTAACAAATGGAACACACACACATACACACACAAACAGATTAAGTAACTCTAATTTCAGGGGCAACTAGGTGGTACAGTGGATAGAGCATCAGCCCTGAAGTCAAGAGTACTCAAGTTCAAATCTGGCCTCAGACATTTAACACTTCCCAGCTGTGTGACTCTGTGCAAGTCCCTTAACCCCAGTTGCCTCTATTAAAAAATAGAAACTCCAATTTCAATGGTCTTTGGTATCAAAAAGTATTTATGTTCAAAAAAGATTTTAAACTGAGCTTACTGGTGCTTTGCAGACTTCCAATTTTCATCAGACTAATCATGTGGGAAAGAAAGGAAGGCTGGTTTTTAAGAATGTGGAGCCCAGATTGTGAGGTCCTAGAAACAAATAGAATGAAGGGTGAGTGGTTGAGAGAAATAGAGAATTTTTATTTGCTAGAAGAGATAAAGATAAGGAGTACAGAAAAAGATGCTGAGCCAGGGAAGGGATTTTTTTAGGAGAATATCATCATCCCAATTTGACTCAAATGCTCCCAATTAGAATACTATGCCATTATGGTTCCAAGGTTAACCAAGAACTGTCTATAAGAAGTCATATAGAGGGGCAGCTAGGTGGTGCAGTGGATAGAGCACCAGCCTTGAATTCAGGAGGACACGAGTTCAAATCTGGTCTCAGACACTTAACACTTCCTAGCTGTGTGACCCTAAGCAAGTCACTTAACCCCAGCCTAAAAAAGGAAAAAAAAAAAAAAAAAAAAAAAAAAAAAGTCATATAGAGCCCTCATTTCAAATTAACAGGCAGCTTTTTAGAAAGTCTTTATTACCTGTCTCTTCACTGACTGGGTTTTTTGTTTTTTCACCCTTGTTCTCTCCCCCAAACCCCAACAGAGGTTTTCATCTCAACCAGGATGGGAGACTGTATTCCCATAAGAAGGTGCCATGTGGTTTTGAAAGATGCCTTTGGAACTTTTTCATTGCCAGAGAACTTAAACAGTTCTTGGTCAAACATCTGTTGTAACTGGACTATCTGGGTAGGATCCAAGAAACATATTGTTGTTTATATCAAAGGATTTGAGGGGCCTGAGAACTGTGACCAAAGCCAAGATAGAATCATTTTTCAAGGTGTCTCATCAAGTGTGGAAACAAAAACTTTCTATGCATGTGGAAGGCAAGGTACTTTGATTTTTGCTACTCAAGCCCTGGCTGTCCATATAGTATTTCTCTCAGTGAGATCTTATCCTAAATACATCCCATTTTTTGAAGGCCAATATTTTGTTTTCACAGACCCCGAAAAACAAGTCCTTCCTAAACCTGCTGTTGGTTCTTCCTTAGCAACTTCCCAGAGACTCAGAGAGAAGACTCTAAGTAGCATGGACTCTAGTCCTGAAGTAGTGTCAATACCACAGTCTGGCAACTTCTTAAGCCTAAATACCATCTCTGTGGGTCTGGAGAAGAGCCAAATGGTGACTGAGATAGTGATGCCGAAGAATAAGGAGCTAGTAGAGGGAGAAGGAAAGACTCTTGCATGGAAGCATCTTCATGGCCTCCTTCCTCTGATTCCTACCAAAGGGCCATTGATAAGATACAAAACTCCATCACCCACCTTGCTTAAGCAGGAGCTCGGCAGCCCAACAGAGACCATAAAAAATTCAGCTGGAAGGGATCCTGTGATGGTACTCAGGATGACATCAATCCCAGTTACTTTCTATGGGAACAAGCCAGAAAATAAAGCTTCTGAAGAAGACTTGTCAGGACTTCCTGATTCATTGATTAATTGGCCTACCAAGACTTTTTCCTTGACAGAGCTACTTTTAAAAACCTGACAGGCTTCTTCCAACGGCCAGAGTTGGAGAAGAAAATCTCCCTTGGATCACCACTAAAACAGAAAAGCTTATATGGCAAGGGGACACTGTTACTACCAAGCCTTCCAACCTTTATTCACACTTGACTGATCAGACTATAAGGAAACCCCAAAATGCGGTGAATAATCATAATCTCTACCAGAGTTCCAGTCATGGGATGTTGGTTAAAGGAAAGACTTTTTTAGAAATAAGGCCTGGAGTTGATGAGTCTATCACAAATCCTTCAAATATTCCCAAAGAAGAACTATTCTCAAATCTTCAGTTCAATGATGAACACTTAGCACCAGAATCCAGTGCCACTGGCAAAGAGAGAAGTGAGGAAATTTTCCTAACAAGGGATGAGGTGAACAAGGGAACCAGTTTGGATCCAGCTCAGTCCATTACTTTGGAAAATATCAGGCATCTCAATGGAGATCTCCCAGATCTGGGAAGCTCTAGGAAAGTGACAACCCCCAATGAATTTGTTTGGGATTCCGTATCTCCTGGCACCCTGACTGAGCTCTTGCCTTCCTTGAAGACCCCTTATATTGACCAGAACTTCCTCAGAGAAGTTGCAAGTGGTATCCATCCAATCACTGGTGCTGCCCACTCAAGTGCTCCAACACCTAACTTCAAAGTCAAGCAGGACTGGCAAGCCAAGACCATGGTGTCTTTGATACCCGATCAAGCATGGAAGAACATGACTGCTGATGAAGTCTTGGTTTTGACCCCAGAATATACTGGTATGGTGAATATACTATGTGTTAACTTATTTTTATTTGGGGAGCGGAAAGGTAGGATAATAAATTGCTATTTCATAGAGAACACAAGGTAAATATCTATAGAACCTTTAAACTTAATAGTTTATTTGCATTATCCTTTCATCTTTAAAACATTCAGGCCCAACCACAGGCAGAATTCACTCTAAAATTTCTTAGGTTTGTTCTTCCTTTTAGTAATCTCACCTGTTCTACATATAGTGATCCATAATACATCAAGTCAAGTTTTTGCCTCCTGGTCCTACTTTTATCAAAATTTATCTATTTTCTGTACTCTTTCCTTTAGGGCCCCTTCTCTTCAGATAAACTGATAAAGAAATCTCTTAGTGTTTTTGGCACTTTGTTACTCTGCTACCCTCCCCACCCTCAGGGAGCATTTATGTTTTAATAGACACCTTCTGGAGGGAAGCCATAATCCAATGGAGCACAGCCATATCTGGACAACTTTGCCCTGATCGATGTTGTTGTTTACAATTGTAATGACATTGACATTTATAACCAAACTCTAGTTTGGTTCCAAGTTTCAGGCTGATAACCTGATATAAACCCAATTTAGCTCAGCCTACTTCTATCTTCCATCTAACTCCCAAGATATGCTTGACTCCAAATCACTTCTTTTCTCATGGGATTAAGCTTTTCCACCCTCCACCCCCCCAAACAGTTTCACTTGATATTGTGTACAAAAGGATGCTCTTTGGAGTATTCCTTAGGGTCTGTTGGAGTTAGCTTGTACTAGCTTGGTGTTCTTATATTTGTTCAGTCACATCCAATTCTACATGAACCCGTGGACTTTTGTTTTCTTGGCAAAAATACTGAGGTGGTTGGCCATTCCCTCTTTTAGTGTGTCCCCATTTTACAGGGGGACACTTTTTTGAAGCAACACACAACTAGCAAGTGCCGGAGGCTGTATTTGAACTCCAGTCTTCCTGACTCCAGGCCTGGTACTCTATCTATTGTTCTGCTTACCTCCTACTTGTTGAGCAGTTGTGTCTAATTTTTTTTGCAATGCTCATTGGGTTTTTTGGTTCCTTTCATTTCAAGCTACCATAGTAGTTTGCTATTTCTTTCTCCAGCTCATTTGACAAATGAGGAAACTGAGATGAACAGAATTAAGTGACTTGCCCAGCGTCACACAGCTAATAAATACTAAAGCCAGATTTGAACTCTTGAAGATGAATAGTTCTGATTTGTGACTCGGTGCTCTATCTTTTGTACTAGCTAGCTAGAGATCAAATGGTTAAATTTTCAGTGTCAGCATTTATGCCTTGAAAATCAGTAGATGCTATATTCAGGACTGATTTGTTGTTTTATTAATTGTCTGCATTTTGAAGAATATTTCAGTGATTCAGATTAAAAGGAAAAGTCTATACTGAACATTTTTTTTTCCAAGACAGCTGGATTTTAGTTATTGTAGAAAGCTAGTGGGGAGAGTTTTGTTTATTTTTTAAAGGAACAGTATCTGAGGACCTGATCTCATGATTTCATATTTATCCTCCAAACAATAATGTCCTTTAAAAAATACTAGATTTAACATCCTGCTTGCCTAAAATTAGATACTACTTGCACAAACAAAACTTGTCCCATCCTTTGAAGGGAATGGATTAAGGACAGGAAGAGAATGGTGGGAGTGCAGAAAACTTACTTTGGAAACTTCATTTTTAAACTGAACCTTTATAGATGTAGAGGAGCTATCTTGACTACTCCTAGAAGTAACTATACCAGTTGTGCCTGCTCTGTGGGTGTTATTTTCCCACACTTCACATAGTGAGGGAACTGAATTACAGGAACTTGGTAACTTTTTAAATAAGTAATGACTATTCATGGCTTGGCTGGCCTGGGAACCATGACCACCTTTGGCTACAGAATGGCTGTTCTGATGAGAGACTATTTATGGGATTCTGTAAGTGCACAGTCCTACTATATACCTCAGCAGGCTGGGACCAGTTATGCCAAATTAATGAAGGCTTTTTCCCTACTTCTGATGTGATTAATAGTAAGGCTGTGCCAAAAAAACATCTACCAACATCTCTGCCACCCTTCCCATACTCCCACATTCTTCCTGGGCAGAGTTAATGACCAGTAGCTGTGGTAAAGTTAGCAGGCTATTTCTTCCCTCCTCCTCTCCCAGTCAAGGGTTTAATGGTATTTATTATCACTTTTTCATACTCTCTCTCAGACAGCGGTAGTTTTAGCAAAGACCAAGTGCTGGGATTGTGCCATACCTTTTGCAGAGTGGAAATATAATAGGTTTATCTCTGGAAATTGTCATGTTCTTAGGACCTTGTTGGGTAGTAGATCTAAGATGAAACCTATAGAGCTCTAAAAGCTTTTTCCCCCCCTTTTTCTCCTTTCCTTCTTTCCTTTTCTTTCCTTGTTTCTTCTTTAGGAAGTTGCCTGAAGTTCAGAGAAGCTAATTAACTTGACCTTGATCACATAGTTATTAAGTGTCAGAGACAGAATTTGAACCTAACTCTTCTAGTCTTCAAGTTGAGCATTCTGTTCATCTAGCTATGTTGTCCCTAAACCTAATTAAAATCCAATTGGATATTTGAGTGGCAGGGTAGGGGGGAATCAATGATTAAATTAGGTGGATCACTGGAATGTGCTGGATCCAGATGGAAGATCTCATTATTAAATATTCAGGTTGAGTATTTACGCCAATCTAATTGGTAAGATGAAGGAGCTACATGGAGATCCTAACATCCCTTCCATCTTGAAATCTATAGTGTCGGGGGGATGATAATATATGAGGCAGCTTAGTGGTGAGTAGATGGTGCTGTGCTTAGGAAGACCTGTGTTGGAATACAAATTCTCATACTTAGAAGCTGCGTGACCCTAAGCAATTCACTTAGCTTCTTTATCGGAAAAATTACAGTAATAAACAATCCTCTTTCATGGTTGTTTCAAGGATCAAATAGGATTTCATATACACATACACACATTTATATGTATAGGTACACAATATATACCATACATGTACAACATATATATTATACACAGATATATACATCATGTGTTGTGTATTTCCTTACACACATGTGAGGATATATAAGTGTATACACATACCTATAAAATACTTTCCAAACTTTAAAATATTACATACCTGTTAGCTGTTATCATTCCTACATAGTTTCAAATAAACTGTTATGTGAAATCTAAAAGGAGAAAGGCTATATATAAGGGTTTCCAACAAGGTATGACACAAATGTGCATTGTTAGTACACAGTCATGTTTGAAAAGGAAATTCAATATGTTCCTTAGCTAGGGGGCTGGTCAGAGGATTGGTAGAGGGGAGTGAGAAGTATGGTAGGAATTATTCCCAGCAGGCATAAAGTATCCTTCATCCTAATGTGTGATTAATGGAAAACAGGTGTGCCAAGCCCGTCTTTGCTTGTAGAACAAGAATATAAAACTATTGTTACTCCTGTTGTTCATTCTTTTTTTTTTTTTTTTTTTAATTCTCTATCCTTGTCACTTAATGTAGATGCAAGCCCAACCTCCTCATCTTTTGGAAATGAATCTGTCTTAGAGTTCCAACATCATCCAGGAGGTAAGATTTCAAAGGCAAGGGCACATGTCATATTAAAGGTTGAATTGGGATTGAAACTCCAAGTTGTTATATTCCTATAGTATAAAGAAGTCTTAACTGGGCAGAGTGATTGGGCAGTTGCCCCTATGGTATTGAAATTTAGAGGATACTAACAAATCTGCATTAAAATTTTCTCAAATCTAGACAATCAATAAAACAAGCTTTGATTGGTAGCATCACTAATTCTGATATATAAAAGCCCATATTGAAATTTTAACAATTCAAGAGCAAAAATACTCAGCCACTGTGTTTCTTTAGCAGAAATATATGAATTTAGCATCTCGTTATCAGGAATAGCTATTTAATATAGGAAGCTTTCAATTTCTCCCCTCTGATAGCAGCATAGCAAGTGTATTCATGTCTAAGCCTGTCATGCTTGCTCTTCCCACCCACCTACCTACCCCAAGACAGCAGCCTCTGGTATCTGGATGTTTCTGGATCCCCACCATTGAACAGTATACAATATTCCCTCCCAATTAAAGGGAATCCTTGTCCTGAGGTCTTTTCCCCTCATTGCATCTCACCTTCTTTAGAGTTCCATAAAAGTGGTTATTGTTCTGGTATAAAGTAATCTTAAATTGGTTACTCCGTGAATGAAAGCTCTCCAGGTAATATACTACATTTATTTCGGACTTTTAAAATCTAAGTTCTCAATAATTTCTTAATAATTATGCCTAACATTGTATTTTTCAGACTTAGATTAAATAACTATAAATGTTAAGTCATCAGTTTTACACATGCCCAAAGTCTTTTCTTATATGAAGTGTACATCTGATCACTAGTTCCTCTAAAGAGCTTAAGAAGAGGGGGAGACAATTAAGACTAAATGAGGCATTCTTTATGTCTGGCAGATATCCTATATGAAGTAACTGTTGAAATGGAACACCAGGTAGAGGCTGCATACAATGCCTCTGAAGTGGAGAAAGCCTTGCTAGATTCATTTAAACAAGAGGTAGGATGTATTGTTCCAATGCTTGTCAGATTACCACATAGACAGACAAATAAAAAACCCACTTTTTGTTGTTCAATTATCTCATGCCTTACTTTTTATTGGCTCCAAAGGAGGTTTTCTTGGTCAAGATACTAAAGTGATTTGTTCTTTCCTTCCCCACCTCCTTTTACAGAGAAGGAAACTGAGGTAAACAACTTAAGTGACTTGTCCACATATATGTATATATACACACATATATCCATGCAGATATGGACTCTTGGATGTTCTTCCCAGTTCCTTCTTACTCTTTTACTAATGCTATTTCCCATGACTCTAAGGCAACATTAGGCTATATGTCCTTGTGCAAGGAAAAAGGAGCTAAATATTGTCACTAAACCATCCTGAGAGCGCCTAGTACATAATGCAGCCACTAGCAGAAGACCTGAAAACAATCCTCCAACTACTTTATTATGGCCCCAATTCTCTACTTTAGTCTAGAAACCATTTCCACCAAGAAGATTACAGACTGGAGACTGCCAAAGCAGTTTAACAGAACAAATGGCACGTATATAGTACTAAGCTGCCATAGGTTAGATAAAAATGATAAATAGAATTTATACAGGGATTTAAGTTTTGCAAGACACAAAAATATTGTTTTATTCAAGCCTCATTATCTCATTTGGGAGGTAGATGTTATTATTATCCTCATTTTACAGTTGAAGAAACTGAGGTTGACAGATTGTGATTTACATAGTCACACATCTAGTAAGGCTCTGAAGCCAGATTTGAACCCAGATATAGGGTTCTATTCCCTGTGCCACCTTCTTACTTCAGTGGGAAAATTGATAAAACAGATATATTATTTGGTCCATAAAATACATCAAGAATGGATTAGAGATCTTGGAGAAAATATACTTTTTTCTGTTTAAGAAGGAATTCTGATATGGATATTCCTTTTTAAAAATAATAATAACTTTTTTTTCAAAATACATGCAAAAATAGTTTTCAACATTCACCCTTGCAAAGTCTTTTGTTCCAAATTTTTCTCCCATCCTCTCCCCTTTACAGCAAGTTATCTAATATAGGTTAAGCATGTGCAATTCTTCTATTTCCACCTATTTCCACTTTTATCATGTTGCACAAGAAAAATCAGATCAAAATGGAAAAGAATGTTGTTGTTTGCTTGCTTGGTTTTTTTTTTTTTCTCTCAAAGGTGAAAATACTATGTTGTGATCCACATTCGATGAATATTTCAAATGTGATGAAATGAACCTATTAATGTATTATAAAAAGCTGAGACAATTATGTTGCTCTTTTATGCCAAAGCTCTGAATCATCAAATTACTAAGATTTTAGGTGAAAGCATGTTAATTAAAATTATTTAGATAACTGCTTAGAATCTCCAATTAGCCATCATAGCCTCTGGGATTGGTTGACTTAATGACCACTTTTTTGAATAGGCAGCATTGTCCCAACAAGATTAACCAGCAATATTTAAAAAAAATAATAATCTGGAGGAAAGTAGCTACTTTCATCCCTTTAAGGATGTTACAGGAAGAGACTACTTTATGACTATTTCATGCCCTTGGGATCCTTGAATGTAGAATCTATACATGGATGTTTTTTGGCCTAGAATAAGCAGCTGTGAAATGGAACAAGGCTTTGGGTAAAGATGGATTCATTAAGTGCATCTTTGGTTCCTCCTTGCAGATTGGAGAAAATCTAGGCCACTTTTCACCTGAAGCAGATGCATTCAAACTAACTAGAATTAAAAGGTGAGTGTAGGGGACTGGTTCTCCAACATTGTTAGTCATGGATTTATTCAAGATGGTATTACCATAATGATTTTCTTCTTTGGGAAAAAGAAATGAGGCGTTATTTGCTGTTGTAATGCATGATTATTGTTTACCTGCAATAAAAGTGAACTCATAAAAACTAGCTCTGAAAACTAGACAGGATCAGGCAGGAGCTAAGTTTCTGATAACTTTCTTCCTGTCTTGTGGGAGTAGAGAGAAAGGACTGAGAATAAATTAAATGAGCCTGAGGCAAGGAGATATGCTACTACTAAAGTCCTAGGTAAAGCATGTTAACTTCTTTGCTGGCATTCCAGTATGAATGATAAAAATAAAATTATTATATAGAAAGCATATAATTTAATATACTTTTCCATGTTGATTACTAGAAATGTAGAATTAAATCTATAATGGCCAAAATAAGAGATTCCCAAAAACATCATATATAGATATATTGAATTTAGTATGTTTTTTTGTTTGTTTTTCCTTTATCATAAAACTTTATTCTATAACTAGAGGTTTTTGTTTTTCTTCCTCCATAATACTTGTAGAAAAGATACCTCAAATGTCACGTTCATTTTCTGGCTGTTTCTGAGATCTAGAGGAAGAAATATGTCAGACAACCTGATGTCTGAGTTTGGAGGATCTGAGAATGATGCTCTGCATCTTCAAATAAGAACTCTCATCAGAAATACAGTAAAAGCTCTCCAACTTCATCTGAAATCTGTCTCCATTCATGGTATGGGCCTGTTGGGTACCAGTGATGACGTCATCTTTTTTAAAAAATAGAATTGTATCAATATCTTTTGTTTTTACATTGATTAGGTTTCTTCCTGTATCCCTCACCTCATGCCCAGAGCCATCCCTCATCAGAAAGGATTCTTTTGCGAAAGTAAAAGGGAAAAAAAAAAGAAGATAAAAATTCAGAAAAAATTATCAATACATCAAAAAAAAAATCTGTTAGAAACAGTATTTTACATCCATGTCCACTCTCCCCTTCCCTTCCTGCCCAACCTCTGAAAAGGTAGGATTGAAAGGTGGACCATTTAATTTTAATAATGCTTATTAGCATAGACTTGATCTAGTATCGGCTGCTTTGTCACTTCTGGGCAGATTCCCTTGGTATCAGGGCCACCGTGTATTGCAGGAGATCTGATGAATCTTTTATACTCCTTTTGTCTCTTTAATTATGGGGAGAGTGGGGTGACAGTGTATCTAGCCCACTAGATAGATTACAAACTGTCTTATGGTGTGATTTGATCCTGATTTTTTTCCTCTTAGATGTGAATGAATGTGAAATTGGCCTAGAACAATGTGGTGAAGGAGCTGAGTGCTTCAATGAAGTTGGTACTTATGTATGTCATTGCAAAGAAGACTATGAAGACCATTCCCCCATGCAAACTGGTATCCTATGTGTCCCTGTCCCTTCTTCAGGTATTGGAAAGTCAGTGCATACTACTTGTATGGAAACCAAAGAGACCAAAGATGAATTGATTGTAAATCCTAAGATCATAAATTGAGAGCCTATTCACACCTTCATTTTATTTTTTTAATCTTTAAAAATTAGTCAATTAGCAAACATGTATTAAATACTTTCTATGTAGTAGGCATATTTTTCCCCCTGAGGCAACTGGTGTTTAGTGACTTGCCCAGAGTCACACAGCCAGGAAGTGTTAAGTGTCTAAGCCCAGATTTGAACTCATGTCCTCCTGACTTCACGTCGGGTTCTCTATCCACTACACCACCTAGCTGCCCCTCATAATTTTTTAAAAATTAAATTATACTATGTGACCCTGGATAAGTCACTTAACTACAATTGCTTCAAAAAAAAAACCCCACCAAACCTCATAAGCACCCCAAAATTAAATTACAGGTACTTCACCACCATAGAAACTTTTCTTACAAACAAAACAAAATAAGTTAATGTATTGATCATTTTGAATAATACATGTCTTATTCTCTACCTTATAGCCCAGTGGCTATCACGGGAATCATGCTTTTTAGTCTGTCCTCTCAGATTATAGCTGGTCCTTGCATTAATCAGAGCTTTGAAGTCTTTCAAATGTTTTCCTTTATTGTAGTCCCTACAGTATTTTACAGATGAGAGAACTGAAAGAAAGGCAAACTTTTTTTTTCTTTTTTTTCAAATAGCAAGTAACAAGCACAAAAAAAGGCTAAAGATGCTATGCTTTGATCCACAGTCAGTCTCCATAGTTCTCTCTTTGGATGTGGATGGCTCTTTCCAACACAAGTCTAATAGAATTAGGCAAACTTCCAAAGGGTAGCAGAGTCAGTATTGAACCCGCATTTTCTGGCTCTTAATGCATCAAGGTCCCATTGAGTCATCTTTCATTTTTCACTTGTTTATTCTAATTCTGGATTTATACATAAGTGCTCATGGGATCATAGTTGGTTCTGAGCCAGTTTTCTGAAAATTCTTTCTCCTCCATAATATTGCTCTGTTTAGGGAGGAAAGAATATTAGTCCTTTTCTACCTTCCCCCTCCATTTTGAAAATTGAGTTTGTTTTTCATATAGCTCTGATGTTCTTATGGCTGTAGCATCACAGGCCAGAGGGAACTCTGAGTAATAAGCAACTTTCTCTAAATTTCTCTGAAGTATGGTAATTATGAACCCAGTAACTACCTGTCTCAGTCTCAGTTGGAATATTTTACAAGCTAATGATTGATCTAATTAGTATAGCCATGTCTTTTATCTGCCATGTTGCCTATGAGAGATTTCATTCTATTCATCCCAATGAGATCTCTAACTTAGAAACCCAGGTTTGAAGTATGTCCACAGGGAATGATAATCTTAACTTTAATGAGAGTTCATGAAAGCATCTGTTAACTTGAGCATTAGACTGTTTACCACCTGTTATATATCTCTCTACAAAGGATTATCATTTTAAACCTTGACAACTAGAGATATGTCCTTTCCAAATATGGACTATCAAAGCCAATGCTGGATGGCATCCCTCAGGTAGAAATGTAATCTAGTTATCCAAAAATTTTTAAGGTACCATAAATAAGCAAGCATTAAGAGCATAATCTAATGAATGAAAGAATATAAATTAGGTGTGTAGAATAAATATAGGGAGCTGAGCTAGGAGCTAGAAGTGCAAAGACAAAAAGTAATAGTCTCTCCTTCTAGAATCTTATGTTCTAGAGGGATGGACATAGTAGTTGAGCTTTAGCAGATATCTAGGTTAAGCTTTAATAAATTGTTTCAGATGTTATTACGATGGTGAAGTGAAGATCAGATTTCTTGATGAATGAGGTGATAGTTTCCATTTCTTATTGACTATAGTGATTTAGGCTCTGAATCAGAAACAGTGGATATCACATTACTGTGTAGCCCTGGCCAAAAGCCATCTTGAAAAAGACCATTTCATCACTGGATGTGAGGGGAGCCAGGGATTATCTTTCATTTTTTGTTTTGATTTTTAGGGAGGAGCTAGTAATATGCTGACCCCAGATATCAGCTCAGGAAAACCAAATCTTATTCTCTAATTCATTCCTTACTTAAAATGTGAAGCCTGGAGAACTCAAATATGTGGCTAAATTCACTTCTGCTACCTGATGAATTGTATAATTCATATCCAAGGGAAGACCCTCCTCCCCATTAAAAACATATTTTGTTTTGTCTCATCTAATTTTAATTTCAATCTTGAATCATCATTTCTTCCCTCTTTCAGGAGTTGGATTTTATTTCAATTATCTGGATCTTCTCATCAGTGCCACTGTTTTTGCCACCATCCTCCTCATGCTGATAGTAAGTTTTGTGTGGCTGGCAAGCAAAACAACCCGAAAGAAGAACGATTTTTGCCTTCAGGAGACAATGTCCTTGGAGGGTTTGTCTACATTACCACAGACCCAAACCAAATCTCACTCTAAACTGAAGAAATTCAATAAATATGCCCTCTACAATCCCTATGAATCCAACCCCCAAGACAGAGTCATGGATGGCTCCCTGGAACAAATACCTTACCTAAGCAAAGACTCTCATGTGAGTATGGAACAGTCTGAAAGTCTCTAATAATGAGTTAAGGAAAATTTATCCATTGTTCCTCTGGTCTCCTTTGAGTCAGGTGGAGGAAGGAGGTGACTTTTCTGTCAATGGTTGTAGGTGAGTAATAACTCTTTTCTCCAGCACAACAAAAAAGATACTGAACATTTTTGAGGAAAGAGGGGAAGTCTTTCCAATGAGAATTTCTGACTGTTATTCAGTTTGTTTTTCGTTCCTTCCTACCTGAATTATACTTTTTTGGCTCTAGATTCCAGCCTGTCTAGGTGAAGGAATTCACATATTTGTGTCTTAGCATCAAGACTTTCACACTAATTCCTGTAATGAGCAGAAGCACAAAGCTAACCATCTGGAAACTTTTGTGCCATTTGACTGAAGTCTGCAGGAAGCACCTAGGGTTCCAGGAAATGGAAGGTCCCACTATACCTATTTCCAAAGCTGATGAGTCCTGTGACTTCTGAGGTTGCCCAAGTTAAAGTGATGTTAATTTAGCACAGTTTAGAAATTCTTATTTGACCAGAATGTATTTTTATATGATGTATTAAAAAATAATTCCCCACTGGGAATTCTTGGTATTCAAGAATAATTCTCTTTGTATCTGTCATCTTTTTTGTGAAATTAGAATATGTGTATTGTATATGTAGAAACTTTCTTAATTCTTAGTCTACTGTTGAAATGATTTTTTGTTTTAAATTGTCTGTTTCAAGAGATAACTTAATAAACACTATATTGTTAAGTTTTTTGTTTGGTTGTTTTTTTTTTTTTTGTTATTGTTTTTTAGTTATGGCTACTTGTTCAGAGAAGATGCTTTGTCTGATACAATAGTTTCCTTGTAAGCTGACGTTCAAAGAAAATATACTTTTTTGGTAAAAAATATTTTTTTTCTTAAACTTTATAACATGGTCACATTTTTATCAGGTTGCAATGTAGGCACGGGGAATGCTTACACAAGCTGCTGAGAGGACACTATAATATAAGGGGCATCATAAGCATTTGAGATATTATGTAGAATACAGAAGAGGACCTGCACTTATGCGCATCTTGGCTTTGGGTAAGCTTATACTGAGAGTTGTTTCTCTCTGTTTTATAAAACAAAGATGAAAGTAAGTAATCTTCAACATGACAAATATGAAAATATGTTTGAAAGTATTAATCATGTATAACCTATATTGGATTGCTTTCTGTCTTGAGGAAGAGGGAGGTAAGGGATTTTATTTTATTTTATTGTATTTTTTTCTGAGGCTGGGGTTAAGTGACTTGCCCAGGGTCACACATCTAGGAAGTGTTAAGTGTCTGAGACCAGATTTGAACTCGGGTCCTCCTGAATTCAAGGCTGGTGCTCTATCCACTGGGCCACCTAGCTGCCCTGGGAAAAAATTTTAAACTCAAAATGTTATAAAAGTGAATGTTAAACTATCTTTACATGTAATTGGAAAAATAAAATACTATTGGGGGGAGGGAGAAGAAAGTGATCCTGGCTGGGTCCAGTGGGAGCTTCATAGGAAATCAAAGTTATCTGATGCCCTGAGGAAGGGAAGAATTTAGATTTCTTTTTTCCCCAAGACAGATGTGGGGAGGGGGAGGGAAGGAGGAGGGTTAGGGGAGAAAACATGGGTAAAACCACATATTATATAGTGCTAATGTACACTTTTAGAAATAAGTAAACAAGAGGAGATGGCAGACCACTTCTCATTGCCCTACTCCAACTGTGTTCCTGTGCATGAGATTTTCAATGCTACAAAGAAGAGGCAACTAATACTTTTCTTTCCCTCTTCTCCCCTCTTATATGTTATAAACCTCCTAAATGACCCTTCTGAAGAAGTATTCCAGTAGCGGAGGTGAAGGTATTATATACATTGGCTCTTCTTGACAGATGGGCACGCCACAGTTCTAAAGCAGGACTAACAACTGTAGGAGTGAAGCAAGTTTTGCCTTCTCTTTATATTCCACTTCACCTTTGTATTCCATTAACAAGTCTATGATGAGAAGAGAAAGCTGCGGTCAAGAAAACAGTGTTGATTAACGTAATGGGCATTTGTAATCAGTTGTAGAAAGCAGAAAGAAGACTCTATTTCCTTGTGTCTGTGGGAGAAGTTTTCTTTGCAGGGAGTGTTATAAGTGCACAGGATACCTCTCTAAAGCACTCGGTATATCCAGTCATCACTTTCGAAGGGCAGAGTTGGTGAAAGATGGGAAATTAATCCACTGTCATTAACCATACTAACCACTTATTGAGATTTAATTTCTCTGAGGCTTTGAAAACTTTTCAGGAGGAGTCTTCCTCCATTAAACACTCAAATATCAAGTTTAATCAGTGCTTTGCTTGACATCTAGAAAAAAAGAGTCATAGTCCAGGGAAAAGGGATTTTGATGGAGAGAGAGATAGGCAGAGGGAATGAGAGACAAACTCTGCCAGTTTGGGGGGGATTCCATTGCAAGGGTTCAGGTGGACAGTCAAACTTTATATCATTAAAAAATGCTATGTAGAAATTAGTGCATGACAAGCCAAGAGGGGAATTTCAGATCTGCTAATCCTATGATGATGAGGCCACAGACCTGGGACAATTTTTCACTCATCATTCCAGGAAGTATACTTCTTTTCTTTTCCTTCTGTCTTACTGTGTACTGCCATTCACCTCTGCTCTTCCTTTAACCTCCATTTGGTAATCTGGCGTCTGAGTACTTGGTTTTTAATTACTTTTATAACTTTATTTTAATACAACTGATTTCCTTTGATCCCATGTGTTCTATTCCATAAGCTTAAAAATATTATTCTGAGAAGAAATCCATAGACATCACTGTACTGCCAAAGGGGTCTGTGACCCAGAAGAGGTTAGGGACTCGTGTTTGAAGTGAAAGGGTATCGTTCACTGGAATTTAGGAGTTGGAAGAGAATTTGGAGTTCATCTAATCTGGGTCCTTCATTTTACAAATGACAAACAGGCTTTGGGGTAGTGACTTGTCCAAGAGTATTTACAAAGTGGCCAAACAGAACAAAATCCAAACCTCCTCCCCCTAGCCCTCCTTTAATCTCTTGACTGCTTTTATGGATAGTTGGCTACCAATCATGATCTGAATCAGGATCCAATTCTTCTGGGGGCTTTTAGCATTTGGCTGCAGGTTCCTTAACACTGAGCACATATTGTCTGCTCTTACTTTTTAAGCAAGGTGGTGCTTAAATACTCCTATTATCCTTCTCGGGAAATAATCACCTACCTCAACTCCTGGAGGCCACTTTTCTGTGTAGTGACAGATGGCTGAACCTGAAGTCAGGAAGAGCCGACTTCAATCTTGGTTGAGACACGTGCTGATTGTGTGACCCTGGACAAGTCACTTAATCCTGTTTGCTTCAGTTTCCTCATCTGTAAAATGAACTGAAGGAAGATATGGCAAACTATTTCAGTATTTTTGCCAAAACATCCCAAATGGGGTTGCAAAGAGTCAGACACAGCTGAAAATGTCTGAAGAACCACAGATACTTATTAGGTTTATGATGCTTTTTAGGTGTGTGACTTTGGGCAAGCAGGCAAGTCATTTAACTTCTGCCTTAGATCCCCTTTTATCCTCATTTTACAATTAAAGAAACTATCTACTTCTAAAGGATGTGGTAAGACTCATTTAAGAGGATTTTTAAAGTACTTAGCACAATGCCCAATACACAGGAGATGGATGCTTAATAAATATTCCTCCCCATCTTTCCTCCCTCATCTTCCTTCATTCCTTTCTTCCCTCCCTCTCGCTTTCCTTTCTTCTTCCCTTCCCTTTCATTCCCTCTTCTTCCATCCCTCCTTCCTCTTCCTTTCCTCCTTTCTTCTTTCCCACTTTTCCTCTCATCTTCCCTCCCTCCTTCTTCCCTTCCTTCCTTCCCTTTCCTCTCCAAATCCACACTTTACTGTGGAATAACTGCAATCTGCCACGAGGCCAGCAGGGGCCAGCATCCCCCACATAAAGAGCCGCTGACCTGTTGCTGGGCTACAGAATTGGACTACTCCAACCTTACTGTTTTTCCACCTGCATCTCCCTGCTCCGACTTGGGCTTTGCCACTAGATCTCCCCGCTGCTTTGTTTACTGCAGAGCAGCCCGGAGTTTCCGCTTCTAAACTCAGCAGCTCAATTTTCTCATTCTCTCTAACTCCATAGGTCAGTATTTTTCCATCTACCCAACAGGAAAAGCAACTCCAGCCAATCCTATTTTAAACACTTGGGAACAGAGACTGGGGGAACAAGCCAACATAGATGAAGGCCCGCGGTGCTTTTACAGGGGACCAGCGGGTGGTGCCATGAGGAACATTTATTAAAGAGGAAACTGAGTTTTTAAAAATGTTAAATGACTCACTGGAGACAGTTTCCACATTAAGTGATAAAACTGAGATTCAAGCTAGGTCCTCTGACCCCTAATAGCGCTTTCTTTCCACTGGAAGCTGTAGAGATTTCTTGCTTTTATATACAGGTTGAATCAGGAGTTCTTACCTCTTACTGGGTCGTGGACCCCTCAGGCAGTGTGGTGAAGCTGATACTCATTGGAATAATTTTTTAATACATAAAAGAAAGTACATAGTATATAACAAAGAAAACTAATCATATTTAAATGATGATGTCTTTTTTTTTTCTTCCCATCCAAGTTCACACACCCCCTGACTCCTTGGGAATCCTTGGACCGCATGTTATGATATCCCAGATTAGAAAGACTCTGATTCCTTTCTGTTTTGTGGTTGTTTTAAAAGGAAGTGTTGGGTGCTTTAAGGTGAGAGAAAAACGGACAGCCAGGGGAATAAAGCCTTATGAATTCCTTCATAGCAAGGAGCTTACAGAGCCAGGGAATGACCATAGAATGACCAAAGTAGTCTTTTTTCCCCCTCTTCCTCCCTCCATCTTCCTTCCCTCTCTTCTTCTCTCCTTCCTTCCTCTCTCTCTCTCTCTCTCTCTCTCTCTCTCTCTCTCTCTCTCTCTCTCTCTCTCTCTCTCTCTCTCTCTCTCTCTCCTCCTCCTCTCCCCCTTTTCCTTTCTTTTCTTCCTTCTCCTCCCTTGGCTCCTTCTTCTCTCTCTTCCTCCTCCTCTTTCCTCTCCTTCCTCCCTAAAGACTTCTAGGAAGCTTAATACTATGTGAAAGTAACTTTTGTGGAAAATATAGGTGTACGAAGTACATGCCAGAAAATTGAGTTTTGAGTGTGGAGGGGGTAATTTCATGGGTGAAAGTTACTTAGTAATTACTTATATTTGTCTATATTTGGTCTGAAGTCCCTGCTTCTTTGGGGAAGAAGGAATTTGTTCCCTCACTTTCCCATAATTATTTGTTCTCTTCTTTGTGTACCTCCCTCCACTAATTACATCCTTCTTGGTCTATTGAAGGGATGTTTTCACGTTGATGGTGCTAAGTGAGTCTGTGAAAATAGGCACTGTTTGAGTTGCCACTTTCCCACAACCTCAGCATTTCATAACCTGAAACCATCTCCTTTTGTACTGGAAGTTGGGTATGAGAAATATGTCTGCTGCTTCTATCATTGGATGACCTTCCCATAAATCATTTAACTTCCTGTAATCTTCCTTTTCTCATCTGCCAAATGGGAGACTGTCAGAGGGGGAAAGGATTGCATTAGATCAAAGCTTTATTTATAGGTGATTATGTTGCTCCCAAATGATATTTTCTTTACATTAGTGGCTCAAGCCATGGTCACTTTCCATTCCTAAGATTTCAGGAACCTATGAACCTAGGATAGGCCTTCTTCCAATAGAGCCTTTGGAGGCTGTAGGGCCATCTGTTCCTCTCTATTATCTGGGACAACTACTGCCAAAGGGCCTGTGGGGATTTGGATCCCACAAGTCACTGCTGGTGACTTGCTATTTCTTTGCTCCTGGGAAAGTCCATATTTTGGTCTTTGTCTTCAGCACTAATTGATGATTTGCTTTCCTTCTGCTATTTTGTTAGTAATTTGTTCTATCTTGTTTGCTTGCGTGACCTCCCATAAATTATTTAATATCTGATTCCTTCTCTAGGCAAGCCCTTTGGTGGAAATTCAGCAATTCCTTTTTTTGTTGTGATAGTTAGGGTGTGGCAGTGGTGAGTCACAGATGACTGAAGATTGTGGGGTGGCTCTCTGAGCTTAAAAAATATTAAGGGCCAAATGTTCTCAGATCATGTATTCTCAAGAGGGCCAGATGGTGGGGCCCTTGAGCTGTTTTCCCCATTGTGAACATACAAGTCTCTGACTCCTCACTGTATGATTGGCAGATGGGTGGCTTAGTTGGTAGCATCCTGAGCCTGGAGTCAGAATGACTTCAGTTCAAATCCAACCTGACACTTGTTGTATGACCCTGGGCAGGTCACTTCTGTTTGCCTCTGTTTTCTCAGCTGTGAAATGGGGATAATATAGCCCCTTTCTCTGAGTTATTCTAAGGATAAAATGAGATAATAATTCTAAAGCACTTAGCATAATGACTGACACATATTAAGTCTTATATACATGTTAGCTATTACTATTTTTTTAAGTTCCTAGACTGTAAATTAGAGAGTGTTCATGTATGTATATATACTTAAGTGACCTTAGCATGATATATATATATGTGTGTGTGTGTGTGTGTGTGTGTATGTATATATCTGTGTATATACACAATATTTAGTTGTCCTTAGCATGACATGCACATTTTTTATATATGTATATGTGCATGCATACACTTAGGTGCCCTTAGCATGATATGTACATATATGTATGTGTGTGTACACTTAGGTGCCTTTAGCAGTGTGTACATATACATGCATATGTATATATGTACATATGTGCACACGTGTGTGTGCGTGTGCATATACATACTCGGGTGCCTGAAGCATGAGATTTCACTTAATACAAATGAGACTAGGAGAGGTCTATGTCTGTTACATTAAAGAGGGTTACAAGGGGTTAAGTGGACAATGCTGACTTTGAAGTCTGGAGACTTGGTTTGAATCCCAGCTAAAATCCTTCCAGCTGGGTGACCTTGGGCAAGTAACTTAAGCTTTTTGAGGCTTAATTTTCCTATATATAACATAAAAGGGCCAGTTTATGACTACTAGTTCTCTGAATCTAGAAGGCTACAGCGCCCAATCTACAGAAGCCAAGACAGAAAAGAAGCTGCCACCCACGTGGCTATTTCTCCCCTTGCCTTTATGAAAGTTCTCCTTCATTTCACTGCTGGCTTGGCTCAGTTGGCAGAGCATCCCGGGGCCTGGAGTTCCATGTGATCCAGCTGAGGCAGTTCCAGCGCAACCACCTACTTGGTTTGCTCTTTAAAGAGGCTGTTGTTGGGATGGGAACTCACAGGCCAAGAGAAGGCTGATTGTACTTCACTGGGCTTAGAGGGATCAGAGAAGGATTCGTCAGCACATTGCAGAACCTGCCCACGCTACTGAATGTGCTGATTGATGCTCTTGGGGGGAAAAAGCATAGCTGTTCTTAACAAAAGAAAAAATTACAGACCTAGACCACAGAGCCAGTGCTTCCACTTGGCACTTGACTTGAGTCAACTCAAGAAAAGTTACATTTGTCATCTAAAAGGGTTAGCTGCTGGAGCCGGTAGGTGATACAGTGGAGAAAGAGCATAGGCTTTGTAGTTGGGAGGACCCGAGTTCAAATGTGGCTTCAGATACTTGATACTTAGTAGCTGCTTGACTCTAGGCAAGTTACTTAACCTTGCTTATCTCATCAGGAAAAAAAAAAAGTTAGTTGCTGTAATTTCTATCCTATTTGGGATAGGTTATCTTGGTAGCGTATATTGAGTCATCCACTTGATGAGATGTATGTCTGTGAGTCTGTGTGATAGTGAGAGACAATCCACTGACAGCAAGTATAGACTCTACTATGTGCAGAGCATAGTACAAAGAGAGTAAATCGGAAGCCTTGACAGCCAGTTAGCAGCATACTAGGTAGAAGTCTAGGACTGACATCAGGAAGATCTGAGTTAAAATCCAGCTTCATAATCTTCTGACCCACATCAAAATTGTTTGAATGGTAAGTTTGCAACCCATTAGAGCATCACATAACTGAATATAAGGGTCACAAAATTATTATTTATCATCAGTAAATATTTGATTTGAATATCTTTTTTGACATAACTACATACCTAGGGTTGCATAAAAATTTCTCAGATGAAAAGGAGTTGCAAGTGAAAAAATTTAAGAAGCTCTTAAGTAATTTATCTTCTGTCTGCCTCAGTTTCTTACACTCAGATAATATTTGTAAATCACTTAGCAAAGTGCCTGGCACATAGTAGGAACTTAATAAATGCTTATTCCTTTTCCCTTTCTTTTCTTACAGTCTCATGGATTATTAAACCACATACATGTTTTGAAAACGCCTTTAAAAATCACAATATCCACAAGCACAAATTAATACAGAGTACATTGAACCTTTACTGAGAGGTCAGAGTAAAGGAAGCATAAGAGTTGGAGAGAAGTTAGTTAAGGAAGGTAGATATGAAGAGATTCTGAACACAATTTTGCCAGAGGTGACAGTGTTCTTGAAAGGGGGCTTACAGGTAATAAATTTGTACTGCATCTTCAATATCTACAATGGGGTTGTTCTAAGGCCATCTCAACAAGAGCTCCACTAAGACTCCAATTCTACCTATAGATACCCAAGTCAGGCTTAGACTAATTAGTGAGAAATCTCTCCTCCTGACTTTCACTCACACTTTCTAAATACAGGTTAATTCTGTTCAATACCCTTGTTTCCACAAAAAAATAAAATAAAATAAAATAAAATAAAATAATGTTGTAGGAGACAGATAATTTCAGAGGAAGGTGATAAGTATCCCACACAAATCTGTAATCACATCACCTCTCAGTGAGGTGCTCTCTGGTCTACCTAAACCCTCCATAAGACAATACAGCCAGTTTCAAACAATGGTGCATGAGATTGATTAGGGAATTAAGGAAGAAATTTGAGAAGAAATTCTAACTCTCGAGAAACTAAATCCATTTTTTTTCCTCCTTGTCTGTCATCTCAGCTCAAGTCAGTGAGTATTTATTAACATCTACTATGTACTAGGGCATAGTGCTAAATTCTGGGGTTACAAAGAAAAGGCAAAAACAGTACTCAAGGAATTTACATTCTAAAGAAGGAGACAACACATGGCCAGCACTGCTATGATGCTTTAAGATTTGCAAAGCACTTTTACAAATATCTTATTTACTCCTCAAAAAATCCTGGGAGACAGATGTTATTTACCCTTCTTTTACAGATGAGGAAAGAGGTTAAGTACTTACCCAGGATCATGTTGCTAGTAAGTCTTTAAAGCGGAATGAATGAACCAAAGAGAATGAGGCAGAGGAAATAGTAGAAACTGACAGACCTTTTTGTTAATGTTTCCAAAGCTAACCAAGAGAGCCTCTCCTTCACCAGCAGAACCAGTTATGAAATGTCCTCCCATGCCCCATGTTCTCTCCATAGCCCTTCCTTTATATAGCATCATGATTTTCTCAGAAGCAAGTTCCTAATTTTCTTCCATATGTACAGATTATATCAGCTAAATGAGTTGATGGGGTCCAGTAAGTGTGCAGAACCTCCCCCCCCAATTACATTTGTTTTCAAAGAAGAAGTGTCAATCATTCAATTAAACAGGAAGATTTAAAAAATTTATGAGAGAGATGAATTTTTCATAGTATAGAAATCAGCCAGATTTCATAGTAGCATTTAGCTTCTGTAGCATCCTGTCATTTCAATAGTAGTAATCCCTGGGGCATGAAACATGTTGACTTCTTGTTGTTGGGAAAGATTTACAAGGTAGTAAATAATAAATTTAGAAATGGTTTGGGTGCTGTGGGGAGTCACAGAGGTGGGTTTTACTCTGACTCCTTGATAGTTTCAGTTTCAATGCTGGGTCAAAATGAAGCATTCATAGGTCATTGAGCAGTTAACAAAGGAAGCTTTACTTAACCCCAACATAGGAACTATATGGAACATTGGCAATAACTTTTATAAAGATCCCCTTCATCTCCATATGGAAATTCATCTATTCAGCAGATAATGATGACTCATGTGGTCTTCAAGCATCCCTCAGGTTGGAAGGGCCCAACTCCAGATCAGTGGAACCTTTTATGGCCATGGGTGATAAGGAGGTCATTCATCAAACCCAGAGACCACCAAGAAATTATATCCAGGGAGGTACAATTTGAGCCTCATCTTACCTCTATGCCACTGGGGTCCTTTGTCACTTTTTTTTAATTCCATTTTTAGGGGTAGAGGAATTCCCTCATCTCTGAAAGATACAAAGAAATATATTTTCTGCACTCAGAAAGTGTACAATCTAGCTGTAGAGGCATGACAAAGACATTAAAATTCTTAGGACATTAAGGAGCAGAGGAGAGAGGAAGGCATTCCAGGAAGGAGGAACATCAGTATGAGCAAAGAAGCCAACCTGGGAATGAGCTGGCATATGTGGGAAACAGTGAGTCATCCATTATGTTTTTGCTTTGAGGACTTGTGCCAGTCAAACCATTTGTTTTGTGAGTTCCTCTCTCAGTACTGCTGACTACAGAAATCTTAGGAGACCACCTGGCTTGAAGACTACTGGATCCATTAAGCTGTCTTTTTTTTGTCTCACAGCAGACTGATAACCCAGCCACTGGGATGTGGTTGGAAATGCTCACGGATGGGTCCGTTAGGTCCAACAGCAGGCCTCTTTTTTCCAGCTGCTACATAGAGCTTCCGCCTGAGTCACTAGGTACTTTGAGTGCCTGTGAGTATGCATCATAATCCAGATATTTTGCATAAGAGAAATTCTTTCAAACCAAAGCTTTGCTTGTTTCTGCTAGTTCTTCCCTGACTTAGACATCAAAGTCTTTGATTCTGAGATTCATTTTGTACCTAAATGCCTTGTGTATATATAGATTTTAGGATCACAGATCTAAAGTGAAAAGGGATATCAAAGGATATATATTTTAAAACTTTTATAAATAGGGAAACAGGTTCAGGGAAGCAGATAGTTCAAGGTCACTCAGTAAGTGTCTGAGGCTGGTTTTAAACTCAGATTCTCTAATTCTAGAGTCCTAAATTCTGCACTGTACCATCTTTGAGGCAGCTAGGTCAGTGAATAGATTTTGGCCCTGGAATCCAGCCTCAGACACTCCCTAACTGTGTTATCCTAAACAAGTCCTTCACCTCTGTTTGCTTCAGTGTCTTCAACTATAAAAAAGGAATAATAAATACTAGCATCTATCTCTCAAGGTATTGTGAAGACCAAATGAGATAATATTTGTAAAAGGTTTAGCACAGTGCATGGCGGAGTAAGTGCTATCTAAATGCTTACATCCTTTCTTTGTATCACATAGTAAATTATAAGATCTAAAAATGAAGGAGAGGGAAATATCTGTAAAGGTGCTAAAGATGATACAGATTTGTAGAAAACCATAAATACATGTCTGAATGATTTTTCTTCAAAAGAAATCTCAGGTCCCTAAAGGGACCACAAAAGAGATCACAAATCTTATAGCCATGGAATGATTAAACATATTTTTCCATTTTAAAAAGCAGATGATAATACAGAGCCACATTTGGAATATTTGGCATCCACTTAACCTGGTGTCATAATGGTCCATGTTTATTTCATTGCTAAAGATTCTAGATCCAGAATAATTTCAAACATTCCATTAAAGAAATACAACCAAACTTCAAAGAACCATGATACTGACCTTGATTGATGTCCTCACTATCAATTTATAATCCTCTTTAGATTTACTATTATTCCATCAAGACCTTACCAGAGGTTGTTACTGCTGATTATTGTACCATTTGCACAAATGTTCATTTCACCAGCAAGTGAAATCCAAGACAAGATGATTTTGCTCTTCTGTCTGTTCCAGAGCTATATACTCAAGGTTATAGTGGTTCCATTAGCATGACTATTTTTAGTCTCATCAGAATGCTGTGTAATGGTAATAACGAATTATATTATATTATATTATTCAAGACAGAGATATAGATGAAAGTACTTGGAAATCAATCAATAAATATTTATTAGGGACTTACTACTACCAGTCACTTAACTGCTTCCATCCTGCATGAAAAAAAAAAGTGAAGTTTTTCAAATTTTAACCCATTAAAGAATTTCTAGAGTTGGTAATCTCCCATAAAAGACAAAGATGAGAGATCTCATTTCATGAATATGTAATTGATGGGAGTACTGTTTTAAGCTCTGTAGAAAATATTTTTTTAAAAAACTAACACAGATGCAACAATCAACATACATTACAAGGCTACTTATAACTAAGTGTTAAAATGTGTTGGTATAGTGGAAAATATGATTAGATAGTTGGTATGAGGCCAGCTTGAGGAAAAACTGAACACCAGGCTTCAGAAAGCCTAAAGATATAAAAGGAAAAATATAGACTACAGAAACAAATTTCTCATTAAAACTAAAGTTTATCTAAAGAGAAAAGTGTTTTGAGTCCTAGTTTTTTTTTGTTGTTGTTGTTTGTTTGTTTGTTTGTTTTTTTGTAGAGGAAAAAATATTCCAACACTGTCCATTTTTCAGTCTTACTATTTTGGGGCATTATGGGCATTGTGCAGAGGTGATAGACAATAGGCTCAAAGTGAAAATATCCTCATATGCTTACTTTATTCTAACCACATTGCTTTGAGTAGTTCAGGCATGCAAATATTTCTTTTTCCAAAAACTCGGTCTGCAAACCTGCCATTTCTATCCCTGTCTACCCTAAAGCTGATTTTACTTTCAGAACAAACAACTCTGTGTCTCCCCTCTCTTCCACAAAAGCACCAGCATACTAATCCTTATTCTAAGTATCAGCAGCCAAATCCTCCTTGCCTTAGAATTTGATGGAGGTAAGCTTTAAAAAATTAAAAGGAATCTAGACCTATATATTTACCATTTTAGCTACATTTTAAAAAGTCAGCATTATGTTTTTGAAGCCAGAATGTAATATCTCTGCCCACTTGCTTTCTTTTTTTAAAATAGATTTTTATTGACAACTTATTTTTATATCTTCTAGATTTCCCCATATACCTCCCTTCCTTTCCCAGAGAGCCATCCTTTATAACAAATAATTTTTTCAAAAAGAAAAATAAATAAAAAGAGGAAGAAAGGAAGAAAAATTTGCTCAAACCTATCAGCATTCCAAGAGGAAAAAATCCTGACTTTGTATGGAATGTTTTGCATTTGCGGACCACCTACCCTAATTCTACAAAAGAATAGGATAAGATGTCTTCCCAAATCTTTGGGGCTAATCTTGTTTTTGATAATTCTGCTATCTCCATTTTCACTTCCTTTAACTCCTAATTAAAATCTCATCTTTTACTAAAAACTTTTCCCCACCCCTCTTCATTCTAGTGCCTTATTTCCTTTTTATCCCATTCATAGTTTACTTTGTATATATTGTTTGAATGTATTTGTTTGCATGTTATCTTCACTCCCACCCCACTCCCTTTAGATTGTAAGTGACTTGAGGGCAGGGGACTGTTTTTTGCTTATTTTCGTATCTCCCTTCTTTGCACAGTCTCTGGAATATAGTAAGTGCTAACAAATGTTTATCTATTGATTGCTTTTTTTGTTGTCATTCTTTCTTACATTGTTGTAGTCTTTCCAAGCTCCTCAGTATTCAGTTTGTTTAGTCATTCCCCAGTGGATGCCTGCCGGCGTAATTTTCTAGGATGGGTTATAGGCTCCTTACAGCCGCACAAAGTATGATTGGGGACTATCCCAAGATGTCCTGTCATCCCAGTCCCCAAAAGCAGATGTGTTTTTTAGGTAATTGCTGCTTGGCAGTAATGGAAGAGCTGAGGATGATGGGGCTAGTTCTTTTCCACAGCGATTTTGACGGAATGAAACACCAAAAGAGAAATAAAAAGAGAGGGGGCCAAAGGAGGGCAAGAGTGCAGGCAAGTGTGCCTAGTATCTTCTTTTGGCACACAGTGGGTGCCTAGTAAATATTTAGAAAAGAGAGCTGATGATCGGCTAAGTGCTGCTTGCCTTTTTAAATAGTGGCTGATCATTCAAGCCATTACGGAATCTGGGAAGCAACCGTGACAAAGAAGCCCTTTCCTATCTGCTTCCAGCCTGCCTGGCTTTGTTCCGAGCCCACCAGTGCATACATAGACATCCCCGTAAGCCTGCAGCTCCCCGGCAGTCTCGGTTTTCCCATTTGTCATCTCCGAGAGGGAAATTAACAGTTTTGCCAGACCGTGTATAAACAGGAAAGCAAGCTGTTAGCAGGAGCCTCTCGGCCTGGCTGCCAAGCCCAGAACGCTCCCTTTCCTTCCCTAGAGCTCGTTGGTTGCAAGGAGGAAGGAGAGAAGAATGGGTTCTGTCTTGGGTACCACCGTTGTTCCCTCCCATGAGCACTGTAACCTCAATACGTGTCAGAGCCAACAGACAGCTGGGTCTGCAGCTGGTTTTTTGTTTGTTTGTTTTTTGTAAAGGTTTTATTATTATTTTTTTTTTTTTGGTGGATTTTTTTTTTTTTTTTGGCCACTGATTAAATTGGAAACAAAGCAACAACAGAGGGTGCTGAACATTAGAGAACAATTAATTAGCCTGTTATGGAATGTGGGAGTGGGGGTGGGGGGGAGTGTTTAGCAGGTGGGAGGGAAGGAGGGTGAACAATGTGATTGTCAACACAAACGTGTCAAGCACATGCCTGTGTTCTTTACAGATAGAGAAAGGGAAAAAGCTCAGTAAGCAGCCTACATCTATCTCCATTGTACACAGGGTTCAAGCAGGCGATCAACAGCATGGGTAATCTGACCCTCTCAATGCTTCTCAATGCTTTTTCAAAGGAAGGTAGAAAGGCGAGGAGAGAGCTTACAAGAGACCAAAGGACCTGCTTGTTGTTTTCCCCACTAGAATGTAATCTCTTTGAGGGCAGGGGTTGTATTTGCCTCTTTGTATGTTCAGTGCTCCCTCTGTGCTTATTTAAATGCTTGTTGACTTTTAGGAAGGGGTTGGAAACCTGATGTCAAATAACTAGGTTCAAATCACCTAAAATGTTCCAAATCTTGGTTTCCTCATCAGTAAACCATAGGGACTTTAAAATACCTGACTTCTAAGGATTCCTCCAGCTCTCACTATATCTATAAAAGTTCTCTGTGAGATATATCATCTGTGCTTTCTTGCAGCTAACAGACAGCATAATGTGGTTGCAAACAACACCATAGTGTTATATGCTTGGATTAGAACTCACAGGGCTCCTTCTAAACAGACTTGGAACAGTTGCCTGACTTTTCCCAGAAAGTGATTTAGATAAAAGAAAAGAACAAGATCTGATTCAGCTAACAGACAACCCAAGTGGTGGCAAACACCATGGTTTTATTATTTTGCATTAGAACTCACAGGATTCCTTCTAAACAGACTCCGGGACAGTTGCCCGACTTTCCCCAGAAAGCCATCAAGATAAAAGAAAGGAAGAACAAGATTCTGATCCAAACTGTTGGGTTTCTGAGGCCCTCTTCTCTCTTCTTTCTGTGAATGTTTGTTGGAGGAGAGAGGATTCTTGTAGAAATGATCTTGTTCACTTAGAGGTTGGATTATCTCTAAATTTGAAATTCTGACTCTACTTCCCAATGGCTTCATTCTTCCTTTTATTCCACCCAGTATCCAAGTATCCAGGATACTTAGTTACCATCAGGATGCTTAGAACATCTTCCCTCCATCCCATCTACATTGTCCTAGCCAGGATTATTCTTCCTAGTTAGTGCCATAGGCTCCAAAATTACTCTTATGTTCCCATTTAAACTCTTACCTTCAGTTATTTAGCTATTTAGAAAAAAGATCCTAGTAAACTACATCAAACAAAGGTCTAAATTCAATTTAATATTTTAGTTCTCTAGAGTTTTGTATTGTTTTGTTTTGTTTTTAGGAGGATAGTTTTAGGCTCAAACAAATAAATTTCTAATGATAGAATTTCAGGCAATGGAAAAGACCCACGGGAAAGATATTTTGGGTTGGGGGATTCCCTATGTGGAAAGAACAGTGAGCTAGATGCTCTAGGTAGGAATGTAAGGGAATTTCTCTCTGTTATGGGCTATTATAGAAACATACTTGATGCTTTCTGAAAGCCACCCTCCTCCTCCATTTCCCCAAATCTTCTTCAGATCACATGCCTTGCTATATTTCAAAGCAGATGGCAATAGATTCTTTTCTTAGTAAAGAGCCTCACTGATGATGCTTCATCTCTTAAGCTGGAAAAAGAGCATAAAATAAAAATAATAATTAACAATTATATAGGGCTTGAAAAACACTTCAGAATATTGTCTTATTTCATCCTTAAAATCACCCTGAGAAAGAGATGCTATTATTACCCCCATTTTACAGATTAGAAAATTGAGGCAAAATTTAAGTTACCTTGCTCGAGGTCAAAGTGCTAGTAAGTGTCTGGGGCCAAGATTTTTTCTATCTACTCCACCACCTAGCTGCACCTAGCATATTTCACTAGCTCAAAGAGAGGAGAGAAATCCCATTTCTTCCAATATGGAGAAAGTAGCACTGAGGAGATATGGATATCTCACTTAGCACAACCACTGAGATGATTGCAATGAATTTTCCTCATTTGCTTCCCTTTTAATCTCAGCTTTATTCAATTTCTTTGTGCAAAAACTTTTAAATTTTATGTAATCAAAATTACCTATTTTTATTCTGTGCTCCTTTATATTCCTTGTTTGATTATGGACTTTTCTTCTATCCATAGATCTTGCAACTAATTTTTTCCATGTTTCACTAATTTGTTTATGATGTAATCTTTTATATCTCCATCATGTACCCATTTAGAGCTTATCTTTGTGCAAGGTGTGAGTTATTATTCTAAATCTAACTTCTTTATACTGTTGTCTAGTTAATCAAGCAGTTTCTATCAAATAATGAGTTCTTATCTCAGTAGCTTGTGTTTTTATGTGTAACAAGTTTCTCTGATAAAGATCTCATTTTCAAGGTGTATAAGAAATGAACTCAAATGTTTGGGAAAACAGCATTCCCTAACTAAAAAAATAGTTGAAGAGGAAGAAACCCAGTCTATTTAAAGTTGTATAAAAATATTTGAAGTCACTACTAATTAAAAAAAAAAAAAAACAAATTAAAGCAGTTCTGAGATTCTTATGCCCATAGGATCGACAAAGATGATAAGAAAGGAAAATTAGGTATTTTGGAGGCACATTGATATACTATTGATAGACCTTTATATTCTGGAGAACAATTTGGAATTATAAACAAAAAGTTACTAAACAGTGTATGCCCCTTAACCTGCTATACCACTTCTAGACCTACTATATACAAAAGAATTCAAAGAAAAAAAGAAAAGGTACTTTATATTTATTTATATTTAATATTCATATTAGATATAAATATTTATAGCAGCTTTTTAAAATAGTATTTTATTTTTTCCAAATACAGGTAAATATAATTTACAGCATTCATTTTTGTAAAACTTGGTGTTCTAAAATTTTCTCCTTTTCCTTACTTCCTTCCTCCCCAAGACAACAATCAATCTGAATAGGTTAAATATGTGCAATCCTTTTAAACATATTTTCATATTTGTTATGTCATGCAAAAAAATCAAACCAAAAGGAAAAAAAAATAAGGAACAAAGTAACAAAAAGGTAAAAATACTGTGCTTCAATCCACATTCAGTCTCCATAATTCTAGTAGGTGTGTTCCATCCCAAGTCCATTGACATTGCTTTGAATCACCACATTATTGAGAAGAGCCAAGTCCATCACAGAATCTTATTGTGCAATGTTTTCTTTAGAAAGAGCTACTACAGAACCAGGAGAACATTGTACATAGTAACAAAACACTGGGAATTGGTAACAAATGTGGTAACAAAACACTTGGAATTAGGACATCCAGCAATTGAGGAATGGCTAGATAGGTTGACAATAATGCCATTAAAACAAACAATTTAAAAAGATATAAGAATTAAGATGAATACAATGACTTTTCAGGGGACTGATGATGAAACATATTATCCATTATAGAGAAGTGATAGATTTAGGGTGTGGAATGAGACATAAAAATCTTCTATATACAGTCATTGAAGCAATTTGTTTTGCTTGGCTATGCATATTTATGTAACCTTTGGCTAAGAAGGCCATTTACGGGGATTCTCTTCTCATTAGGGAAGATTAATTATTCAATAGTACTCCAAACCTATGAGAGGGGCTAGCAGAATAGTTGAGAACTGGAAAAAAGATATGGACTCTTTTGGCTTCAGGAGAGAAGATAGATCTTTTTAACCTCTCTTCACATCCCTAAAGGGAAGTAAAGACGCTGGGGGGAGAAGCTAACATTTAGAGAAGCTGGGAATCCTTATCATATCCTTCTTAGCGTACTACACTTTTGACTATGAGGAATTTTTGCCTGGCTGAGAGCTAAGGGTTCCTCTTTGGGATTTTGCTCCTAATGGATAAACTCCTTCACTCTGTATTATCTGGTATATGTTTTCCTATGTGTAATTACTCTGATTTTTGTTTTGCTATCAACTTGGATAAATGGAACTATTTGTTATGTATATTCATTGTGAATGAGATGAGGTGAGATCTCTCAAAACAGTTGTGAAAATCGAGTAAGGCTTCATCTACTTCAGAGTTCGAGTAGGCCTGAAGGACTCTGAAGTTCGAGCAAAGGGCATTGCCTTCCCCTCCTATGACATCTCCCTATTTCATCCAAATATGGGCAACTATGTACTTATTGGTCAAGTTCAATTTCATGGGTAGATCTCGCGTTTAGAATGTAAGACTCTCAGCCAATGAGGATGAGGGTCAGTGGTGGGAGGGGGCGTTTTGCGTTAGGGATTAAAGGTGCTGTCCTGCCCACAGGAGGCGCTCTCTAGAGCTCTCTCCAGCTTTTTTATTAAATGGTGTTCCCTCACCATTTCCGTACCACACAATTGTGAAGCTGGCATCTATTGGAAAAAGCAACAAATCTTGGATAATTAGCTGCGGACACTTCTTTCTCATTTAGTGATAGTGATCAGAAGTGTAACTTGAATTTAAAACTTATTACCCTTAGACGAATATTTAAGTGAGCAGATAGTCAAAACCCAAGACCTCTTCTCTGTGAGCATAGCAAAGTAGACAGCCTCTGACTTCAACCTCCTGATTTACTTCCTAGCAGGAATAAAATCAGGGTGGATGAGAACTTAATTCTTCACTCCCTGGGAGCCATAGCTAGACAGACTCATGTGAGCACACATAATCTACTTAGGCAAAAAACAAAATAGAACATACACACATACCTTACATTTGTTATAACAAATTTGTTTTTTCTATTTTTTTCTCCCAATGGAGTAGGAGGTAGAAGGAAAGAAAAGAGATTTCTATTAAATTTTTAAAATAAAGAGCTGTGAGGGGGTGCTACAGATGTGAAATGTATAAGCATTTTCATATGAGGTCATTATTATTAGTTTTGCTTTATTACAAGAGACCTCTCATGTATTGGAAGTTATCTATCAATGTTTATAATATAAAAACAAAGTCTTTTGATAAAAAATTAAAAATCAATGAGACACATGACAAAAGATTTATAGTGTGCCATACTTGTACCAATACTGAAATAAAGCATGTTTCTATAAAGAAACTTTGTATTTTTATATTTTTAAAATCATCCATGTATGGTTTTTGATGGTATGACATAGATCATGTCATTAGTTAACAAACATTTATTTATTATTATTATTTATACTGTTTCAGACACATTGCTAAACTCTAAGAGTATAAATATAAGCAGAAATGGAACAACACACAAAAAGAAAGCTGAAAAGTGTGTGTGTGTGTGTGTGTGTGTGTGTGTAGGGGGTTCGGAGAAAAAACAAAGATATACCATCTAGGGGCATGGTAAAGGAAATCCTGGAGAAGAATGAGACATGATTGGTCAGGGCAAAGGGAAGATAAATCCAATCAGAGGAAGAGGTATGTGACTAGTATAGAGATATTAAACACTGTCTAAAAGCTGTAGGCAACAATCCCCAATGTAGCCAGAACCAGATTAAAATGTAATTGCAAAATATTTTACAAAATAAACAAAAAAATTATAAAACATAGTTAATGTTAATAGGTGATATGTACCACTCAAGGATCTGTTTTTTAGTGGTACCCATTTCTATTTGGGTTTGACCCACTGGCTAGTGGATCAAATGCTAGTCTTTGGAGGCAGGAAGAATTAGATTCAAATCCTGCCTCAGACTGCTTCTTAGGTAGTTGCTAGAGGCAAGTCCACTCAACCTCTTTAAGTTTCATTTTCCTCATATGTAAAACATAAAGAATAATAACTACAGCACAAAATTCACAAAGTTGTTATGAGGCTCAAATTAAAGTATTTTGTGATTTTTTTTCAGAAGCTTTGTCACTCATTCTGTCACAGGGCAAGCACTTTTAATAAATGCTTATTTATTGATTTATTGCTTGGTGCCTATTCATAGGCCAAATTGTGAAGTAGGGAAGTTTGTCTTTGACATGTTCTTCTCATTTTTGCATCCTTTTCCTCACTTCTTATAGATTGACCAAAGATCTGGCAGATTCAAAGGTCAGTGAAATGTTCTCCATTCTTTTCCAAGGAAAAAGTTCATTTTAATGAAGAACTCTATTCACAATAGAATGCTGCTTTTTCAGTTTCGGTTGCCTGACCCACTGAGAACTGTTCTTTCCTGAGAAGTCTTATAGTGATTATAGCTGAGTAAATGAGGAATAATCCAAATACCTAAAATGTACAGAGTGTTACTTATTAGTTGGGTGTCAGATGGTTAATATTGTGACATTGGACATAACGTCCCTCTCTCAGAACCTCAATTCCTTTAACTGTAAAATGAAGTAATTGAACTAAATGTCCTTACAGATCCCTTCCAATTCTATGATCTTATGTTCATAAGCAGGTAAGTTCTAAGTCATCCATTGAAAATCATTGAAGTCTGTGGGAAAGTCTTTTTCTGGAGGACTGGAGGATTGAGTGGGAAGGTTACTACAAATGTCGAGTCATTTTTTTTTAAGGCCACAGACTGAAATGTATCTATATTATTCTCATCCCCTCTAAACTAGAGTATAGAGTTGTCTAAAAGAGAAATACATAAGAGGTTGCAGGTGGAATAGATTGCCACCTAGATGATGTGAATTGAGGGACATTGAGTGGTTATCCTGGCTCCCAAATAATTGGTCCACCTGCACTTTATCATTGTAGCTTCATTCCTTTGACTAAAAGGCTTTTATTAAGACTATTTGCATTGCAACATAAATATTCCTGGACCTTAACCCCACTAATACTTTAATTATCACTTAATAACTTGGTTGATAATATACTGGGAATAAATGTTTGCTAGTGAGTTAAGAATTTCTCTATAGCCCACATGTTTGATAGTTTTCCTTAAGCCTGTCTGCTTGTCTGTCTGTCTTTGTGTGTGCATCTATCTGTCTCTGTCTCTTTGTGTCTGTCTCCTCTCCTCTCCTCTTCTTTCCTCTCTTCTCCTCTTCCTCTCTTCTCTCCTGTTCTTTCCTCTCCCTCTCCTCTTCCCCCCCTCTCATTTGTTCTCTTCTTTTTTCCTCTCCTCCTTCTTCCCCTTCCTCTCTTCTTCCTTTCTCTCCCTCTTCTCTCTCCTCTCACTTTCCCTTCCCCTCTGCCTCTAAATTGAAAAGTATAATTCATTAGAGATCAACATTTTACTGGGACTCCAGCTCTGTTGGCTCTGGGCCTTCAAAAGCTTCTATGTAGAATTAGGAAGCATTGGAGAAGGCAAAGGAATTCAGCTTTTGGCCCTGGAGGAAGGATTTGAAAATTTAATGAACTTATATAATCGTAGCAAAAGGTCATTTCAGCCATCCCTGTCCCTGTCTGAATCTATCTCATATCTCACTAACTTCTGCTGGGGTCTCAGAGTCCTGGTCCAGGTGGGACATATCTCAGAAGGTCAACAGGTATCCAGGCAACCAGCCAGTCATGCAAGAGTGTAAGAGCATGCTGATTTAGGGAGAATGGCAGAGAAACTGGAGTCAAAGCTGAGGTCAGGGGCTCTGGGGAGCTGCTCATAACCCCACCCACCTGCCCTCAGATACTAACAAGTAGGAGGCACTTTTATTTTTGATGATCAGGAGTTACTGGAAATAAGAGAGGTTATATGTGGAACTTGTTTTCATCAGCAAAATATTTTCTGCTTTTCTACTCTCAGCCTACCTGGCAAGAGAAAAACTACCTCCCACAAGTAGCAAATCCTTCCTCTTATCCTGCTCTTAAGAGGTTCTTAAAAAAGCATAGTGGCAGATGTAGGATGAACTTGGACGCAGAAAGGCCTGGGTTTCAATACAGCTTCTGAAACTGTATGTCCATGAGAAAGTCACATACTTTCTCTGAGCCTCAGTTTCCTCATCTGTAAAAATGGAGATTAAAAATATTTGAATATTTACTTCACAAGGTTGTTATGAGGCTTTAAACAACTGCTTGCCACCACTTCCTTCCTTATATATCTATAGAGTTAGGGTTTAAAGAGGGAGTAATGGAATTGGCTGCTAATTAGAGAATCGAAAAAAGGAAATGAGGGGCATAGTTATGCCAGAGAGACAACTTAATTTTCAGGGCAGCAAGGCAGTCAAATGTTCTCTAATAGTCCATTTTTTCTTTTTTCTTCCTTCCTTCTTTCCTTCCTTCCTTCCTTCCTTCCTTCCTTCCTTCCTTCCTTCCTTCCTTCCTTCCTTCCTTCCTTCCTTTTTCTTTCTCTCTTTTTTTCTTTTTCTCTCTCTTTTTAAATAGCTTTTTATTTTTCAAAATACATGCAAAGATAGTTTTCAACATTCACCCTTGCAAAAACCTTGTGTTCCAAATTTTTCTCTCTACCTCTCCATCTCCCCTTCATGCGTTAAACATGAACAATTCTTCTAAACATAAATTCATATGTTTCTGCCAACAACAGGATGATACTAAGAAAAATAACAAGCCTCTTTCATATCTTACTAAGATCCAAAGTCTATCCCAAGATGCCTCATGCCACAAATCCCAGGATCCAAATTTCTTAGTCTTCATCTAAAGACTGATTCAACATTCAGTGGAAATTCTATTGTAATGTCTGCATTCCTTGACTTTCCATGGGGAAAGCAGCCATGAATAACATATTCAAACTGTGCTAAGCAACCTGTGCTAAGCAACTTGGAGAAGGCTGCGGGGGTGTAACTTTTCAGTAGGTGTTTTATTATGTATCATTCGTTGATTTTATTGTTACTATATTAGGAGTAAATAGTGCATAAAGTATCTGAACAAGTGCATCTATTTCTATGAGAAGGCCACTCCATTATAGGGAGCCCACAAGATTAAGATTCACTAAAATATATATAGACAAGGAGGAGGTGCTATAGGTGGAGATTCAGTGCTGATTTCTGATGTGGTAAATATACAATACAGTAAATAGAACAATGCCCTATGCAGTTGTGTTCTCTGATTATAGAGCACAACTCCATTGGGCTGGAGACATTATTGGAATGTCAAATGTACGCTTGCCAAAAAATTATTCAATGGAGAATTCACACAGGGCAAACATTCATAAAGTAGTCAGAAAAAGCAATACAAGAACACTCTTAAGGTATCTCTAAAGAACTTTAGAATCAATTTATGACATGGGAGATACTAGCACAGGACCGCCCACCATGGCGTGCCCTCATCAGAGAAGATGCTGTGCTTGCTGAGCAAAACAGAATTGAATTAGCCCAAAAGAAAAGCAAGATGCAAACAATTAGAGAAGCCACCCGGAATGTTCTAGGGACAATTTATGTTTGATCTGTGGCAGAACATTCTGAGCTTGTATTGGTCTGATCAGCCACAGTCGGACACATTGTAACTAGACTTTTGGTCCTCTTCAAGAATGAAGAACAACAATCAACCAACCAACAATGTCCTAAGGGAAAAATGGAATCTTAGAACTTCCCTGGCACTTCTATCCGCTGGTACAAGGCAAGTGCCTGTTCCCCTTTTGCTGACCAATATCAAGTGAGTCACTAGAAGAGACATCAGGTGGTTAAAGAGCTAACAGATAAAGCACTTGACAAACTTTAAAGCATTATGTAAATGTCAGTTATGTAGACTCTGGATTTTTCCCTGTCAGCTGGACAAGTCTTTGAGGACTTGCCTAGCTTTAGCCTTATGAAACTCTCTGGTTTTTCAAAGGCCACCCCCCCAGAGACCAAGGGCTTCTTTTCTGTGCCCATAAAGAGCTCACCACCTTGGGCAAGTACCAAAGTATGCTGGGAAAGTAGGAAGGAATCTTGGGCCAACATATTTCTCAGGCTTTGTGCCTCTTGCAGGAAAATAGGTTTGTAGCTTATTTTCAAGGCTTCTTTTATGAACAAAGGATTTTGAATTAAAAAAACAAAAAAACAAAAGGAAACCTCATTCATTATCATCAAACCCTCTCATATTACACAAGAGGAAACTAAGTCCCAAAGTGGTAAAATAATTTCATCACACAGGGAAGGTACAAATTAGAATGAGAGTTTCTCTCCAATATTTAATTTCAATTCATTATAAAATTTCTTCTCACTTTCAAGAGGAAGGACAAAGAAAGGTTAAGGATAAATAAGGTTTGTGTTTTAAAAGGGTAATAAATTGGGCAGATAGGTAGATTAATGGAGAGAGCACCACCCTGGAGCTAGGAGGACCTGAGTTCAAATCTGCCCTCAGATGCTTATAATGCTTGTATGACCCTGGTCAAATCACTTATCCATAATTACTTCCCTCATCTATATATGTTCATACATATATATATGCATATATATATATAAGTATATATGTGTGTAAAAATATATAAAATAAATTAAAGAAGCAGCCTAGTTTAATAGAAAGAAATCTGGGGGAAAGCCAGAAAGACCTGAATTCAAGTCCTATCTGTGACATCTATTGCCTATGTGACATCTACTATCCTGGATAAGACTTTATTCTTCCTTTGCTAGAGAACTTGATTTAAGCAGTTAGGTGGCTTGGGGATTAAGTACCAGATAAAGTATCAGAAAGTTGCTCAATCACTTTTCAGTTGTGTCCCACTCTTCAGTTTATTGGCAAATATACTAAAATGGTTGGCCATTTCTTTCTCCAGCTCATTTTACAGATGAAGAAATCAATGCAAACAGCATTAAGTGACTTGCCCAGAGTCACACAGCTAATAAGTGTCTGAGGCCAGATTTGAACTCAGGAAAATGCTGTCCTGACTCCAAGGCCCTGCTGCTCTATCTAGTGCATCACCTAGCTGCCCTGGAGTTAGGTAGACTTGAATTCAAATTCTCAGATCCCTGGACAAGTCACTTTAATTGCTGTCTGATTCAGTTTTACTATTTTAAAATGAAAACAATAATAATACCTATCTCTCAAGGTTGATGTGATGATTAAATGAAATAATATTTATAAAGAGCTTACCATATTTTTTCATTTTTTCTTATTTTTTTTCAAGGTAGTTATATAGAAATATGTTTTGCATGTCTATACTTGTTAATGAACAATGCCTTCTCAATAAATGGGGGAAGGGCAGAGGGAGGGAGAGAATTTAGAACTCACAATTTGTAACATTAATATTAAAAATTCTGAAACAAAAAAAATGTAAAATAGCACAACGCCTGGCACATAGTGGGACTTAAAATGTTTTTCCCTTTTTTTCTTGGTGTACTAGGCAACTTTCCAAGACTAAATTGAAGAGAAAGGATGGACCTGTCCTGGTAAAGGGAGTCTCTTCATCTAGATATTACCTATACTGATGAAATCATAAGTCCAGTTTTTATCCATAGGCAGTCTTATCAGAGAAATCTTTCTCTTCACAAAAAAAGGGAAAAGATAATAAATTAACACCTGATACAAGTTCACCTACAGAATAAAACAACAATGTTAATTCAGTTAGCACTTGTCATATTTAGATGCTGCCTTCCTTCTCCATTTCTTGGAAAAGATCAAATAGTTGAATCAGTAAAAATCCAGATATAAAGGGAATTATGTAACATATGGCAATACTGCCCACCCACTACACACCTATCACCAGTCTACCCAATTTATTTCTATCTTTGTTGAGAATGGCTAGGCCAAGTCTCAATAATATATTAATGTATATTTGAGGTGAAGATTTATTGTATGTAGGAATTTTAGGGAAGCACTTAAAGTTCATCAAGCATATGTGATAGAAGAAGGGGCCAAATCCAAAACTACACCCATTGAGTGATGACAGTGGTCAAGAAACCAAATTTCAGATTCCCACTATCTTCCTACTTCTCCACCTCTCTAATCCTCAAGTTCCTTAACTAGAAAATGAAGTGAAGTTGATTATATAGATATGAACTGCTACACTGCTGGTATAAGGAAAAGTACTTTGTATACTTTAAATTGTTTTCTAAAGATATTATATAACTCCTACTCCAAAAATCTTTCTCTTCCTTCCTTCCTTCCTTCCATTCAGATAGGTCTTTCTACACTCAGTCCATGACAGCTATACCATCCCAGCAGATAGTTAGCTATCCTATTTTTAAATCATTCTAGATGTCTAAATTTCACAAAGTTTCACAATTGGTCCATTGCAAATATAAATCTGATGGTATCTTTTGCAATAGAAAGTGCTTTATTACTGAACTGTACTCTTCCTGCTATCACTATTCAAATACCTAGTAAACATCTGATCACTAACTTCAAGACAACATGAATATATATTATTAAGCACCTATGTGCAAGATACTGCTTAAAGACTGAAAAATAATTCCCATTTTTTCCTAAAGATTTTGTAAAGATTGCTGATGTTGACTTTTTTCGATGTAACAATTACCTAAATTTTTCTTTTATAACTTCAGTAGCTCTTCTGTAATTATAGATCTTTTGAACAACAAAGGACAAAAACTGTACAACAATACAACATATTTTAGGATAAATATATAAGGAAGATTGGAAACAACATCATGTAACAGAATCTAAGTTCAGAATTTGTCTTGGCTCTATAATAGCAGTGTAACCTTGAGTAAATTGTTTTATTTCAATGGGCCTCCATTTATTTGTCTGTAAAAAATGGCAGTAGACTAGATGAATTTGTAGGTCTTCCCAGCTTGGCAATTCTCTATGATTTACAATTTCTCCATGTTCTGTTCTTGTTTATGGGTTGTTTTTTTTTAAATTCTATATCATAATTCTTAATAGCATCATTGTGGTTCACCATAATCCTGAGGTCTCCATGGTTTTCTTGCAAGAAACCCACTTTTCCAATTTTATATTTGGGTAATGGTGACAGTGGTAGGTTTTTTTTTTTTTTTTTTTACCTTCTCTAATACCCAAGTTTATATTTCCCTCTATTGTAACACAGCATCTGATTCTTTTTTATCTAATTTATTTGTTGCTGTCATTTGCCCTTCATTCTTGAAGAGGAACAATAATATCACAAGGGTGATATCCTGACTTGCATAAAAATTGAATTTAGGTGAAACTGAGCTGAGTAAAGTTATCATCTTCACTCTCTCCTCCAGCAAGTAAAAATGTTTTTTACATGTTGCATTTGCATTTTACATTACATACATTCTTTCTCCCTAGCTGCTAGAAACAACATACCGAACTAATGATCACAGTTTCTCAAGGGAAGTATATGGAACTTAGATTTAAAAAAAAATATTTGTGCAACTAAAGTGTTTTAGTTATAGTGTAAAAGATTGTATATGTTTTTCTTTCACAGTCTTCTTCCTCCCACTGTATGTTTATTGATGTATTGGGTTCTGCCTTGGCAACTGTATTATTTTCTTGTCCATTGTATAATTACAGGTTTACTTTATGTGGACTGTGTTTCTATTGTCTACTAAGATAAAAAAATATTTATCATGTCCCTTTAACTTTTTTAATATGGCCCCTAGCACAGTGTCTTGCACACATAAGCCCTTAAAAAATAGTATTTGATATCTGAGGTTAATAGAATGTTGAAACTTGCTAAATTATGGCTTTGTGGTTGGGAAATGCCAAGAAAAAAATGATTGGCTATTCTTTCTTACTTATGAATAGTCCCAGGTTATACTTAGAGCAGTATTAGGCATATGCTTTTAAGTGGAAATTTAGTTTCACTCTTTATGATGGAGAATTAAAATTTCTCTATGGAAGAATATGATCTCTTTAAATAAATACTCCAACAATCTGCTACAAATACAAATAAGTATTTTTATGCTGTTTTATGGCAGCTCACAGAAGATCCACGCCTGTAACTTTTCATAATGAATGCAAAATATTCTTTTTTTTTAACAGGTGACTCAACCAAGGCTAAATATCTTGGAGCTCTCCTTGACCATTGTCTCATATTACACTTCTACTCATGTTGTATTGTTTCTCTCCTCAAATAATCTGAAGTCTAGTACAATCAAAAAACCTCCAAACCCTATAAAGTTAATGTTTAATTTTTAAAGTAACTTATTTTTATATTTCCATTCTGATGAGTAGACTTAATGCTTAGTCAAATTAGCCCTCATATAAATGCTTTGTTCAGTGTTCTGAAACATGGCCAGTGTTTCAGTAATTGCTTAAAATTTGCTAATTTGAAAAAAGAAATGTGCTCTGGGAGCTGGATCAAAGTGAATTGTCCTGGCAAAGCTGAATTGGCCCAGGAGTGCTGGGGAGAACAGTTATTTGGGCTGGGCTGTAATGCATACAAGTATATAAATCTGCAAAAGTGAAAAGTAATTTGTGCCAACATTTTCATCCCAGTTAAATGGATACTAGGGGAATAAAATGATTGGGGTGGCAGGATAAAAAAAATGGATAAAAAATCAGCATGGCCCTGATCCATTTCTCAGAATCCTCTGGGCAGCCTTTAGATCCAGGTTGGAATTAAATGTTAATGTACTGCAGGAGAAAAGTCATTTTGAAACTTGGCATTTGCTCTGTCTCCATCCCTGGAGGCTCTCTGATGAGATACATATGAAGTGTGAGGGATCTTTAAGCAGGTAGAAAGAAAAGAATAGTTGATTTATTTTCTGTTTTCTATGACTGGTTAGATGATACCAGAAGAATCCAGCTAGAACTGACCTTAGAGGGGTACAAGGACCTTAAGCAATTGATTTTTTTTTTCCCCAGCTATACCCATTTTCTTCTTCTTTCTTTGTTTCCTTTGAGACCTCAAAGTGCCTGTACAGTTTTCTATTTATTTACTTTGATTATAGCTTCTCAATATATTATTGTTTCAAAATGGTAAAATGCTTCCAGGTCAGGCCTTTGGTTTGAGTTTTGCTATCCACTACCCTCTGAAATAGTTGTATTAGATATATGAGGAATAACTCAGCCTATCTTTTTTGTTGCTGTGTTGTTGATCTTTTTCTCAAAATTTTTACTTTTTCTTTAAAAAAGAATTCTAAGGATTTTTAAAAAATCAATCATTTAAAAAGATACTAATGTTTTACCTTGTTATACAACTTTTATGCCTTTTCAAAGCATTTAAAGACATATTACAGCATGGTACATGATCCTCAGAACAATCTTTTAGGAAATAATTCACATTTTTATTTTCATTTGGCTATAAGAAAGCTATAAAACTGATGTTAACTAACTGATCTACTATCATACCATGAGCTGGTTTCTTTTATTTTAGCAGTACAGTGTGAATGGGCTGAGGTATAAAAAAATAACATCTGAATGACGCCAGCATTTCCCAACCATGTTTATGGAGGACCACAAATAAACTTTTTTTTGGTGAACACTATGCAGATGCAACTGTTAGGAAACTTTCATTTGGGCCTCTACCCTGCCATAACTGTGCTCTGTCCCTGTCACTTAGTTTAGAGGACTTTCTCTTCCTTTTTGCCATTATGGGTTATTTTGTAAATAAGTGACAGAAATCATACTTGGGATCCTTAAAAGAAATACATTAAATAAGAGCAAGTTGTTTTTGCATTTATTTATTGACATGCATGCTAGAGGGAAAAAAGATGTTAAATAGAGAATTTAAAAAAAAAAAAAAAGATGGCATAGGTACTAACCTGGCTGAATTTCCATAGAGGAAGGATAAACTTGCATTTCTAACAAGCAATCTACATTTGGATAAATTGGCTTTTGACATAGGTCATACTTTTCTGAGAAATGATTTGAAAAACCTGTGAAATCTAGGTTAATCCTAAAAGAGACTGGTCGTTTTGCTATGACTGGAATTTGTGCTAGCATTGTTAGTAAAGCATAAAGAACCCAATTCTACAAATCTACCTCTGTGCTAAAATCCCTCTGTATTTTGATGTTAGAAACTGGGAAATCCAAAACAAATCTGGTAAGCTCAAGGAAGAAGACAAATGGAAAATCACTATTAGTACTAACCTGACACATTAAAAGGTTTCATCTAAGCTTCTGTTTATCAGAATTGTGTCCATTTCTTCTTCTTCTTCTTCTTCTTCTTCTTCTTCTTCTTCTTCTTCTTCTTCTTCTTCTTCTTCTTCTTCTTCTTCTTCTTCTTCTTCTTCTTCTTCTTCTTCTTCTTCTTCTTCTTCTTCTTCTTCTCCTTCTTCTTCTTCTTCTCCTTCTTCTTCTCCTTCTCCTCCTTCTTCTCCTTCTTCTTCTCCTTCTTCTTCTTCTCCTTCTCCTTCTCCTTCTCCTTCTCCTTCTCCTTCTCCTTCTCCTTCTCCTTCTCCTTCTCCTTCTCCTTCTTCTCCTTCTCCTTCTCCTTCTCCTTCTCCTTCTCCTCCTTCTCCTTCTCCTCCTCCTCCTCCTCCTCCTCCTCCTCCTCCTCCTCCTCCTCCTCCTCCTCCTCCTCCTCCTCCTCCTCCTCCTCCTCCTCCTCCTCCTCCTCCTCCTCCTCCTCCTCCTCCTCCTCCTTTCCTCCTCCTCCCTCCCTCCCTCCTTCCTTCCTTCCTTCTTTCTTCTTTTTCATTAAAGCAATGACTTGACATAGCCCAATGTCTGTGTCCTAGAGCTAAACAGAAAGATGGTTATGATCTTTGCTTTTTATTTGGTCCATCAAACAACTAACTCTTGACATTGCAGTATTGAAAACAATGGTACCTGCCTCAAATGGGCACCCTGATCCAATGACTTGAGGTATAGAAGTTGTATCTGCAAGTCAGCTTCTTTCTAAAGCAATGTTGTAACCAACTTTTCTCATTAAGAATGAGCTACTGGAGACAGCTAAAAGACCTAGTAGACAGAGCATCAGTCCTGGGGTCAGGAGGATTTGAGTTCAAATCTAGCCTTAGATATTTAACACTTCCTAATTATGTGACCCTATGCAAGTCACTTAACCCCAATGGCCTTCCAAAAAAAAAAAAAAAAAAAAAGGGTTACTGCTTTGAACTAGTTGGACTGATAATAAACTAACAGCAGGGATGTTCATATTTTATCTTATTCTGATTTTTCTTTTAAAGAGAATGCCCCTTTGACTGGAAATGGCAACAAAAATGGCTAGCAAGAAAACAAAAGGAAAAAGAAATTTACATGATAACTTTATTATGTATTTTTAAAGAATTGCAAGTCGTATATAATAGATTTGTAGTTTCATGGACAATCATCTTTATTATTATACTATATTATGGAAATGCTTGTTTTATTTCATAATTTTTTTAATGGCTAACAGGAAATTGCCACTCAAGGTAAATAAAGAGATAGGAAGAGAATACCTAGTTGATCTTTATGAATTTAAATTATTGGTCCAGATCAACTTCATTCTTGGGTTCTGAAAGAACTAGAAAATGTGATTACTAAGATATTGTCTACTGGGACTTGGGAAATGGTTAATGTGACTATGGTGGGTTCCAGTTTTTTATTTTTTAAAAATATTTTTTGATCCCAGAATGTTTTTTTAAAAATAAATCTTATTGAGAATTGTTTGCAGGTTCCAAACATTTCATTTCATTTTTCAAAATTAGGGCTTTTTAATAGAACCTTTGGTAAGTCTCAATCATTTTAGCGAGCAGGTTCACATAGGGCCCATAATCCTCTATGGAAATTATAGAATTATGATGATTTATCTAATTCTAATGCACTGGTTCCTCAAATAGTTAAAATGGAAAGTGAAGGAATTTTCCCCTTTGAATCAGTGTATTACAGTTCCAACATATTTCTAACATATTTTCCATTGTCCTGATTCTGCTTTTGGCTTCAAATAGGTTGAGGTGGAGTTTTTTCAACTGAAATCATCAAAATCTCCATGCCGTTATGCACATTTATATCTGCCTTGAATATTGTTCATGTCATTAACTGAGGCTGGCTTTGTCTTAGTCTATTGTTTTTGTCTCTGGTGAGGACCCTCTCTTGATACTAAAAGTTTTCTGGCAAAAAAACAAACAAACAAACAAACAAAAACACACCTTGTGACCAGTATGAGCATTTTAGGAGGAGACTTGACTGTTTTGGTTTTTTTTTTTAATTTTTTTTTTTCATTTTTTCTCTTTTTCCTCCAAATCATAGGCTTCTTCTATTTGTTTGTAAAAGGAGCAAATATTTGGCTCATATTGTTCCATAAAGGCAGCAGTTCACACAGATTTGGAGCTGTTTTTATAACCTAAGAGGTTTAAGCCTTCAAAATAAATTTGGCAAGCTGCATATGTTATTAAGATCTTATGTGATAAGAATATTCAACACAATAACCTCCCTAGTGCATGCATGTGTGTATGTGTATGTGTTTAAGAAAAACAAAGCAAAACAAAATCCCTGTCTCTGAATGCTGCCATTGTTTTTGATATAAACTTGAATGATTAAGCCCGATGTTCCTTATCTCTGTGCAATCTCAAATCACTGGAGCACAATAGCCTTTTGTTTTCATGAGTAAATAAGATGTATGAATATTTGTATCTGTTCCCTTTAGGTATAAATATTGAATGTATTCAAACAAGAGATATGGCAACTTGCAGTGTTTTGAGGCTTACAAATCTGGACACATGTCTTATGCATGTCAGAAACATAAACTCATAGAACTAGAAGGGACTTTTAAGAAATTGTCATGTTTAAAGGTAGGATGAGTTCTTAAATCATTCATAGTGCTAGACCATTTGGTAAAGGGGGTGGGTGGAGTGGGATGAAAATAAGCTGGCTAATGCTTATAGAGGAAGCTGTTGGTTGTAGAGGAAGCTTGGAAAACCTCCCCTCCCCTAAAAGCAGACCTTAACATTTTTTTTTTTTAATGAGTAAAAAAGTAAAGGGAACTCTGATGATAGCTGTTATAGTGCAAGAGAAGAACAGATTTCAAACCCTAAAGAGACTAAAGGCAGATTGTCTCCAGATGAAGCTCCAAAAGGTGATATAATCTGGTCTTCATCACACAAGGCTCTCCTAGAAGAAATTTAAAAAAGGATATTAAAAAAGAGCTAGAAGAAAAATGGGTAAAGGAAATAAAAACTTTGCAAGAGGGCTTGACAAAGACATATAATTCATTTAAAAAGTGATTTGATAAAATGGAAAAAGAAAACAACTCCCAGAAAAACAGAATTTGTGAAACAGAAAAAGAAAATAACTTCTTAAAAAATATAATTTGTGAAATGGAAAAAAAATTCCATAGAACAAAACAATTAATTTAAAAATTCAATTGGGAAAAAAAAAAAAGTAAAAAAAAAGTAAATGAAAAGAAGCTTGCTAATTCAATTAGCACAGACCTAGCAGTGATCCAAAGTTCATCTAATTTTTCAAAAAACAACAAAAAAAATTAGGAACCCCTTAAATCTTTCGAGATAAGAAACTCCACAAGGCTTTTTGAATGATAATCTTTTTATTTTTCCTTGTTCTAGATGTGTGTGTTCATTAATTTAAACATGCTGAATTGCTTATTTGTAAAGTATATTTTAAAAAGTATTTTTCAGCAATTAAACATGCATATGTTCTGTCCTCCAACTCAATCATCATGTCAGCTCTTTTGAGAAGTTTTATACTTCTTTTGATTCTTCTATAGTGCTCAAAATATAGTTGTTAAATAGTGAGCACTAACTGACTACAGGTTGGTCTCAAATTGGGCCGTGTTACTTAGGTTGTCCAGGATAGCAAGCCAGTATGTGCCAAAAATAGGCCTTAAATTCATGCCTCCTGGACTTCATAGGCTGTAAACTGTCTCTATTGTGAAGGTAGACTTCAATTATCCAGGTATCCTCTTGAATTTTCTCTGCTAAAAATTGGTCAACAGCTAGTAACTTTTTGACTTGCCTCAATGACATTTTATCTTTCAAAAGATAAAGTAACCAACGAGGAGAAATTTTACACAGGAACTGAGTCTCAGTAACAGTGAGGAACAAGTTGCCAAGGTAAAAATGATGGGAACCTTTAGGAAAATTGACTATATCCTTCCCTACTAGAGATTTAGATAGAGGAAAGTTGGGCATAAATTTGGAAAAGAGGATTTCAAAGGATTCAGAAGTAGAATAGGTGGAATTCCATGCAATAAAACAAAGCTTTTTAAACTGTGGATTGTGACCTCATATAGGGTCTCATAACAATGTGAGACTTGTGAAATTATTATTTATTATGAGCTGGATTTGTATATCTATATTACATATCAATATACCCTGGGGTTGAGTAAAAATTTAAGTGAAAAGGGATTGGGAGTGGGAAAAGCTTAAGAAGTCCTGCAAAATACTGCACAGGAAGATATTCTAGATGAGAGAGTCAGCCTACTGTCAACGAAATTTTGAAGACCTAAAAACAAACAGTTGCAATGATAAGGAAAAACAGAAATTGTTTATAGACACTGAGGTCCACAGGGAATTTAGCAACCAACTAAGATTTTTTTTTTTTTTAAACAAAGATATGATTAGAAGACCGGAACATATTTAGGTAACAAGATAAATATAAAAGCATAGTTCTTCAAAATAGCATCAGGAATGCTAAAGTACAGAATAAACTGAAGCTGGTAGAGAATGCTGAAATCTTCAAAAAGGAGCTAGAATAAAATTATATTGGGGGAAGAAGGAAGATTACATTAGGAATGGAGGACTGAGGATAACTGACAATAGTTATTTTGTTTTTATTTTTCTTTCAAAGAGAACACCCATTGGACTGGAAAGATAACAAAAATGGCTAACAATTGCTGTTCAAGGTAAATAAAGAGATAGTAAGAGAAGATCTAGTTGATTTTCATGAATTCAAATTACTTGATCCAGATAAACTTCATCCTTGAGTTCTGAAAGAACTGGAAGATGTGATTGCTAAGACATCATTAATAATTTTTGAAAGATCATAAGAAACAAGATAAATGCTGTAAGATTGAAAAAAGGCAAATGTTATCCTAATTATTCAGAGTCAGCCACCATCAACTAGCAAACTTAATTTCAATTTCTGGGAAAATTCTAGGAAAACATAGCAAAGCAGTGATTATAAAGAACCAGCATGGCATCTTTAAGGATATCAATCATATAATTGTGCTTTTTAAGATTTTGATCAATGTCTTGAATAAAGACATAAATAGTATAACAAATTTTCAGAAGAAAAAGTTGGGAGGGATAGTTGACACACTGAGTGACTAAGTCAGTATCCAAAAGAATCTCAATGAGTAAGGCACTGGATTGAATCAAATTAAACTGTATAAAATTCTAATAAAATTCAATAGAGAAAAATGGAAATTCTCATTATGGTGTGAAAAAAAATTAACTTTGTAAGTACATGATGGGAAAAACATGATAAAACAGAAGTTTGTCTATAAAAAAAAAAACTCCAGGGTACAAATTCAATATGGATCATCAATATGATGTGACAGTCAAATTAATCCAATATAATTCTGAGCAACATTAGGAGAGGCATAAAGAGAATTATTTAAATATGTTTATACATATTGGATTTAACATATTTTAACATATATAACATATATTGGATTGCTTGTCATCTAGGGGAGGGGATGGGAGGAAGAAGGAGAAATTCTGAAACACAAGACTAGGCAAGACTCAATGTTATCAAATTATCCGTGCATATGTTTTGAAAATAAAAAGCTTAAAAAAAAAAGAGAGAGGCATTGTTTTTAGGAATAAAGAAGAGATAGTCCTTTTGCCATATGCTTTAAACCACATATAGAATTTTGTTGTTATTGTTTAGTCAGCTCTTTGTGACCCCATGGACCAATTGTCCATGAGCTTTTCTTGGCATTTCCTTTTCCAATGGAATTAAGTGGATTAAGACAAACTGGGTTGAATGACTTGCCCAGAGTCACAAGATTATTAAGTGTCTGAGGACAGATTTGAACTTAGATATTCCAGACTTCAGGCCCTAAACCTGAAACCTGAAAAAGAAGTATTCACTGAGCCATCTGGTTGCTCACATACAAAATATGATGTTCAGTTTCAGTTACCCCAGTTTAAGGAGGACATTTATAAACTGCAGAAATTTTGTAAGAATTTTCATGATAAAACTTGAGTTCATGTCATCTGACAATCAGGTAAAGTAATTATAAATATTTAACCTGCAGAAGAGAAGGCACAGAAAGGAAATGATGTCCATATTCATGTATTTGAAGGGCTATATTTGAAGAAGTTGGACTAAACTAGGGTCAAGACTATAAAACCAGGGAAATAGGAAAGAGGAAAATTTAGATCTAATGCTAGGAAAACTTTGGAGCTATCTAAAAGAATAATGGACTGTTTCAGATATGGTAATTTTCCTGTTATTGGAGACCCTCATAATGACACTGGGTGACCACTTGTGGGATTTCTTTGGAGTATTTGTTGAGATTTCTTCTAACATTTTGTGATTCTGTTAAAATTAAGGTTATTACACCTGGAATTGGTATAGTCAAACATGTTCTTTAGAAAGATTATTTTTTGGATAATGATGAATGTTGGAGGGTATATGGAAGACTGGGACACTATCATGGTTGGTGGAATTGTGAAGTGATCCAATCATTCTGGAGAACAATTTGGAACTATGTCCAAAGGGCTATCAAACTGTGCATACCCTTTGATCCAGCAGGGTCTCTACTGGTTTGTATCCCAAAAAGATCACAAAAGAGGGAAAAGGACCCCCATGTGCAGAAATGTTTGTGGCAGCCATTTTTTGTAGTGGCAAGAAACTGGAAAGTGAGTGGACGGTCATCAGTTGGGGAATAGCTGAATTAATTATGGTATATGAATGTTGCAGAATATTATTGTTCTATAAGAAATGACCAGCAGGATGATTTTAGAGAGGCCTGGAGAGACTTACATGAACTGATGCTGAGTGAAATGAGTAGAACCAAGAGAATACTGTACAGTATTATAGTAACAAGATTATATAATGATCAACTGGAATTGACTTGGCTCTTTTCAAACAATGAAGTGATTCAAGGCAATTCCAATAGATGTGATAAAAATTGCCATCCACATCTAGAGAGAGAGCAGATTCCTCTAAGAAACTAGTTGGCCCCAAAATAGCAGGGGATGAAATGAGTATAAGAGTTCCTGAGCCATATTGGGAGTTAAAGAAATGTAAACTGACATCTGCAAAGTGTCAATGGCTAAATTAAAGAGTAATTCCTCCTGAATCCAATAGAAGAGTTCCTGAACAACACAATTTCTTGGTCTAAATGGGAGCTGAGGTGGAGGAACAGCAAGTAAGAGAGTGAGAATACAAAGGGGCAATCCTGGTCTTTTTCCATTGTAGGTACTAAGGTTATGTGGAATGTGCAGATACAGCAAGCTGGATCTTTAACAAGATTTTTCCTTTAGGTGGAACCTCAACCTTAGAACAGTAATGTAAGTTCAGAGGAGCAACAGGCTTTTTGAAAAGATAGATATTCACTAGAAAGTGAGTAGTAGAGTTTTTTTGACTGTTTATGGGATTTATATCTGAGCCTTTTATGTTTGTTCTGTTAATGGAGATCTCTAATATTAGATGTTTTCATTCCTGGATTATGGGGAGGGATATTAAGGCCTTTTTTTCCTTTTCATTGTGGAGAGCTAGATATGATCCCAAATCTCTTGCTTCCCAGAGAACTATGATAGGGTCAAGAACTAAAATGAGCCCCAGAGATTCAATCAGGCTTGTATAAACCCAAAGCTTTAGTTCTATTAGACCACAATTAACAAAAGCATATGGTAAAGTGAGTGTGCCATCGTATCCTTGAAAATAGAATCTATTTTTTTTATGCTGTAAAGACTCAGATGCAAGTGAATATGCCTATTTTCCTACTGGACATCACTTTAGAACTTAAGAGGAAAGGATATTACATATTCATGGAAATTCCATGGCTATATTTATGGACAGATATTAGCAGCACCAACTATCCCCAGAATAAAATAGACTATTCTCCTGTTACTTTGGGATTAGATTAGGTCATTTTTATTTTTTCAATTTTGGCATTCTGAGTTTCAGTTTCATTCTATGAGTTAGAGATGATGATGTTGCTCTGTATTGTAGGATATTATATATTAAAGATTATAGAGTATCCTATAAATGATCATTTGTACTATTTGTGTTTTTAAATGTTTTACCTGTTAATATTTCACTGTATTTGTTGAATCTGACTTTTGAAAATATATCTCTTAGAAATAAACTTAAAGTGAAAGATTATCTTTTAGGGTGGGGAAAGGAGAACTTTAAGGCAGTATATAAGGTTATACATTTTTAAATTAAATTACAATTTCATTCTTAAATACTTGGCTGAATTAAGCTCTCCTACGTATTTAAGCCCATTCCAATAATTTCTGTAGTAAAGAAAGGTAAATTTGATCAGTTGCTTCAGGATAGGTCTCAGGGAATGGCTGCAATTTGGTAAGCCATTGTGGTTTATTATTAAGTCTTTCATCTGATTATTATTTTATAATTTCCAAGATTAGAGCTTACTTTTTGTTAGTTATATTTTAAAGTAGTTGCATCAAACAACACAGATTCCTTGATCTTGACCTAGGGTCTGACTTTTGCTCTTTGATTTAAAAGAGCAAGGTCTGCAATTCTCTTATTATCTATGCTAAATTCATGTGTTGCACTATTAAGCATTGTTTTTAGGACCAGATCAGACCATACCAGAAATTTAAACATAAAAATGTTTATTGTTACTCTGCTCCTTGTACATTCTTGAATTGGAATAATCAACAATGGCAAGAAACCAATCCCTCCAGTCATCATTAAGTGATATCATAGTAATGCAAAAGTTATTGGAACCTCAACAATGAATATGATTTTTGAGTCCCCCAGAATTTCTCTTAAAGCCTGAAATATTGATGTCATAAAACCTTAATACTTCTGACCATTACTATAGTAGTTCTAGATGCTACTAAATCAAACAATTATAGAATTAATGTAAAATATGTGTATAATCTGAATATTTTCTATTTTGGATTTTAAGGTTGAACAATGTCATGAAAGCAGTTGCAAGTCAGGATATAAATAACTCGAGGTCAGGGACTAAGAAACTTTTAAAAATGAATCAATGATACCATCTTCCAATTAGCTAAAAATAGACCCATTAAAATCTGAAAAATTAAAAATACCATTTTGATGGTATTACTGTTTATAGAAACCTGCTTGTTTTATAAAATACTTATGTTTGAACATCAAAGGATAAATTATTGTGATCTCTAAATTTAGTCAGCTTCTCACCTCTATCCTGGCCTTTTGAAAACCTTTGAAATGTTAGTGTGGGGTACTTCTTTTTTTTTCTTCTTTTTTTTAATTTTTAAAATTTCTTCAACATCAACCCTTGTAAAACCTTGTGTTCCAATTTCACCCCTCTTTCCCCACTCCCTTCCCTAGATGGCAAGTAATCCAAAATATGCTAAACATGGTAGAAATATGTTAAATCCAATATATGCATACATATTAATACAGTTATCTTGCTGTTCAAGAGAAATCAAATCAAACTAGAAAAAAATGAGAAAGAAAATAAAATGTGAGCAAGCAACAACAAAAAGAGTGAAAATGCTGTGTTGTGAACCACATTCAGTTCCCACAGTCTTCTCTCTGGGTGTAGATGGCTATCTCCATCTCAACACCATCAGAACTGGTCTGAATCATCTTATTGTTTAAGAGAGCCATGTCCACCAGAATTGATCATCTGATAATCTTGTTGCCATGTACAATAATCTCCTAGTTCTGTTCATTTCACTTAGCATCAGTTCATGTAATTCTCTCCAGGTCTCTCTCAAATCATCCTGCTGATCGTTTTTTATAGAACAATAATATTCTATAACATTCATACACCATAACTTATTCAGCCATTCTCTAATTGAGGGGCATCCACTCAGTTTCTAGTTTTTTGCCACTACAAAAAGAGCTGCCACAAACATTTTTGCACATGTGGGTCCCTTTCCCTCCTTTACAACCTCTTTGGGATATAAACCCAGTGGAAACACTGCTGGGTCAAAGGGTATGTACAATTTGATAGCTATTTGAACATAGTTCCAAACTGCTCTCCAGAATGGTTGGATCAGTTTACAACTCCACCAACAATATATTAGTGTCCCAGTTTTCCCACATTTTGTGGGGTACTTCTTCGATACAGATGACATATATGTAACCCAAGGCTGGAGAAGTGATAAGCCTCTCAGATCTTATACAAAAGGGGGGATGTGATGGGTAGAGGTTTGTCCTTTGATTATCCTATCCCTCTGAAAATTAATTACCTTTGTCTGGTGAGAGCACTACTTAACTTAATCTATCAATCAGAATTAGCTATGAATAAGTTGTATATATCTCTTTGAACAATGAAAGCTATTACAAGGACCTACACCAGGAAGTTTGCTAGGTGATGAATTGCTTAAATCCTATGCAACTTGTGGGGTTGGTTAGAGGGTCAGGTAGGAGAAAAAGGTTCTGGAAGCAAAAGGTAAAAGAATAAAGAAGAAGAAGACTGAGCTTTGACAGACTTTGATCATGAAGAATCACTATTGGCCTTATAAGTACCTCAGAGGAGAAAATCAGAGCTGATAACACTGGATATTCCCACTACCTAAAGGATTTAGAAAAGTTTCCCCAGAAGTCTGTTATTCTCCAAAATTCCCTAGGAGGTAGCCATTAACAGACTTATAAAGTATTTTTCTTAAGCAAATGTTTTTAGTAACTTGAATTTTGCCTTAACCACAAAGAAGTCAGAAGTTGTTAGCTAGAAATAAATGTAAATATAAATTAAGGTGGTAACCAAACCTCTTCCTAAATATTATTAATTTTCCTAACTGGAGGCTGATTCTGATCCTAAATTTCCATAATATAAACATTATTTAATATAAATTCTTTGCCCTATTATTATGGCCCTATTATTAAATATAAAAATTTAATATAAGCAGCCGAGAAGGAAATTGTGTGCACCAGAAGATCCGTTCAATAAGATGTCCCTAGGGTTAAAAAAAAGCTAATTATTATAATGTGGTATAGCAGATTACATCTCTAAAGGCCAAGGGGAATAGGAAACAGAGCAGTAATAGTTATTACTATGTGATCTGCACCCTCACCACAAGCACACACATGCACCCATTATTATTGTTGGGCTAGGCCAGTCATAGTATGCTACCAGGACACTGTACAAAGTTTTTCCAACATGGTAGAATTTGATAGAGCTTATGCTTCATAGGAATAACGTTCAAAAAGCCAGGATTAATGACATGCTACCCATGAGGCAACAGAGAAAGATTTTGTTTCAGATTTAAAGCCTTCTGACTTCCCAGTTGGAAATGATCTTTTTTTCAGACTTCATATAATACTTCATACTTTTCTTATAATATTCTGCTCTGCTTTACTATTATTTTATAATTACTGCATAATACTATGCAATAGTATTTATCACCTTATTACATTGAAATGTTAAAACAAGGGCTATATCTTAGGTATCTTTGAATCTCCTCTAGTGGCTAACACACTGTTTTGTGCATTATAGGTATTCTGAATGAATGAAAAAAGGAATTAATCAGTTAATGTTTATACTGTACTGCATTACTCCATGAAAAGAAAAAAAAATACTTAAAACATATCTCTGACAACAAGGCATAGCTACTGAATTGAACCATTTGGACTATGTAGAATGATGCAAAATATTTTGGGTATGTTTACATAGAATATAAAACCTATCCTATCCCACAAGAATTTTGTTCTCTAGTTTGTTTTATTTTTAAAAAGTGATTGCAATCCTTGACTTTTTAAAAAAAGTATTACAATATTTTGAAACTCAGTATCATTTCTTTCATTCAGCAACATGTTGCCTTAAACACTGAATTTATTTTGTTCTTAAATTTTTTTATGTTAAAATAAAATATTGGTGGTGGGTGAAGGGAGATTATAGAAAACCTCACAATTACTTATTATCTATCATATTCCCTGGTCCTCTTTTTCTTTTTTTTTTTTTTATTTAACTTTAAAATGCAGGATTTATAGTCTCCCACAAATGGAATATATGTGCTTACATAAAACAAATAAACTTTAATTGTACATGCAAAATATCCTATTTATGGAGTCTGATAATCTCCTGGTGACCAAAACCTAACACTTTTAATGCTACCAAATTTATAGGGCTATTTAGCTTTCCTCCTTGTTTTTTGTCTTCCTTGCTTATTTAGTATGCAAAATCTTTGTGTCAATTTACTTTTGGGGAAGTTTAACACCAAACCAAATTATTCTTTCAGCACATTTTAAACAATCCCTTAAAGACCCTTTTTTTTTTTCTTGGCTATGTTTCCAATCTTGGCTTATCACTATAATATTTCATGCCCTATGCTTCTGAAAAAATTCAATATTCAAGAACAAAGTAATCCAGAGCTTTACTTCATTTCAGTCTTTTTATGTCCTAGGGCTGTCCCAACTCAATGACCCAGTTTTTATTGTGTCACATCTCACTGTCAGTTGCTGACTGCTACCAGCTTGCCTAATCCTTTTCCCTGCCCCTTATCAGTTTTTCCTTAATTCAAAAATCTTTTTTTTTTTTTTTTTTTTTTTTTTTAAATTCTGTGCTTTTCTCCTTTCCGAGCTTTCAAAAAAATTTTTTTTTCTCCTTAGGAGACTAGATGCTCTGCACTAGCCACTTAGAAACAAAGACAGATAACTAAGATCCAAAAAATCTGTTCTTGTCAAAGTTTCATTACCCTTATTTTGAAACAGAATTTGACACCCCAGCTTCAGTAAATATTGTTGTGAGTAGGAGGGTGGGCATATAAATGGTAGAAAGTGGCTACTGTTTCTAAACCTGTAGAAACTGAAAGTTTCAGACATGATGAGGTCCATACATAGTTTATACTCAATAAATGTGTTCCAAGATTGTTCTAAAAAGATGTATGCTCTACATTAGCAACTAGTGTGCCATTAGGAGGGTACATTTTATTTTATATTGTACATTATCCCTTAAAAGGTTTCTAGTTTAAAATTTTCATATAAATTAGCAAATACATAAATATGATAGCAACTAGTATGCCATTAGGAGGGTACATTATCCCTTAAAAGGTTTCTAATTTAAAATTTTCATATAAATTAGCAAATACATAAATATGATACCATTATCATGGTTCTTTTAGCCATTAAATTGTCTGGATTTTGTTGAATTATTCTGAAAAGTAGAAATTCAGATCTCTTATCTTTTTAGTGAGAATAATGACAAGAAAAGTATTTGTATTCAGGAAGAAAGAGGGTGATAATTTAACTTCATATATATGTGTGTGGGTGTAAAAGACTTTTTATCTTTGTTTTTATATTACCTTCATTTCTTTCTTTCTTTTTCTTTTTTTTTTTTTTTTTTTTTTTTTTCCTGAGGCTGGGCTTAAGTGACTTGCCCAGGATCACACAGCTAGTGTCTGAGACCATATTTGAACTCGGGTCCTCCTGAATTCAAGGCTGGTGCTCTCTACACTGCACCACCTAGCTGCCCCATATTACCTTCATTTCTAAATATATCTCTTCCCCTATCCCTACCCAAAGAGCTATCCCTTTTAACAAAAATAGTAAAATAATAATAATAATAAAAATAAAAGGGGAGGGGAGCAACTAAGCAAGCTAACTTATTAAATGAAATTTAACAGTATATTGTCTCTTTGTAGTCCCCCACCTTTGCAAAAAAGGGAGAGAAGTGCATTTTCTTATTGTTTCTTAAAAGACAAATTTATAATCATACAGCATTCAATTTTTTTGTTTCTGTTTTTTATTCCATTTTCATTGTTTTAACTTTATATAGTTTTCTTGCTTCTGCTTACTTCATTCTGAATCATTTCAAGTAAGTCTTCCTTGATGCTCTGAATTCTTCACATTCATAGTATCTTAACATACTATGATATTTCATTACATTCACATGGCATAATTTTATTAGCCTTTCTCCTAAACTATGGGAATTCAGTTTGTTTCCAGTTCTTTGTTACCATAAAAAGGGTTGGAATGAATGCAACCTTTCTTTTTTGTCTTTGACCTCCTTGGATTATATGCCTAGTATTTGAATTTTTGAGACAACAGATATACAAATTTTAGTTATTTTCTTAGCATAATTACAAAGTGTTTTGCAATATGGATTGGTTAGACTAATCTAGCTATACCAATAATTTATTAGTATGCCTGCCTTTTCAAAACCCTTCCATTATTAACTTTTCCCATCTTTTGGAAAGGGTAGTTGGGTAGAGCAGCTAGGTGACATATTGGATAGATTACTGGACCTGGAGTCAGTAAGACCCAAATCAAATTGGTCTGTTACTAGTAAATAAGAAGATTTTAGTAGCTATATGACCCCCAACTGTCACTTAACCTGTCTGCTTCAGCTTCCTAATCTGTAAAACTAGAACAATAGCACCTAACCTTCTAAAGTTGTTGTGAGGCTCAAATATGATATAATATTTGTAAAGTGTTTAATAAATCTCAGTTATTACTATTGTCATCTTTGCCAATTTTCTGGTTGAGGTGAAATCTCAGGATTGTTTTTATTTACATGTCTTTTATTATTAGTGATTTGAAATACTTTCATATAGTTCTTAGGAGTAAATTCTTCTGAAAAACTTTGGTATAGCCATCACCAATCCTCTTCTGGACTGTCCAAAGGCTTTGGAACTCTTCAAGTTCCCTTTGAGATTCACTTTTAGGGACTCATCAAGTTTTGAGTCTTCTGTGGGACTCCTCAAGCTTGGAATCATTTCAAGCACTTCCCACCTCCAGAGCCAACCCCACTTCAGATTGTTAAAGGAAGAGACTCTGGGAAAATATGAGAGGAGCTGGTTGAGCTATCTCCCTCCCAATGGGAGGAACTCCTTTACTCTGCATTGTCTGGTGTATGTTCTCTTATGTAAACTTTCTCTGATTTTCTGCTTTGTTGCTGATATGGATAAGGCTTTTTTGCCTTTTTCTATGTGTTTTCATTGTGGAACTGGTATTATGTGAAAAAGAGGTTAAGTGAGATCTTTTCCCCTCACAAATGATGAAGTCATCAGAAGTTAAATAGAACTTGATCATGTACTTCCTAGACCAAAGCTTATTGAACTGGGTTATAATTCAATGTGGAGTCACTTAACTGAATGTGGGAGTCATGAAATTATGATTTATTATCAGTAAATGTTTGATTTGTATACCTAATTTATATATGCCTGGAGTTGCATAGAAATTTCTTGGGTGAAAAAAGGTCTTGAGTGGAAAAAGTTTAATAAACTCTGCCCTAGATTAACAATTTTCAAGGGAGCAGATAAATTCTAGCCCAGTAACCTGTCTCTCTGAAGAGAGCAGGTCAGTCTCCAGTCCCAACTTCCTGTTTCTCTTTCTGGCTGGAATAAAAGTATAAAGTCTCTCTTGGAGAAGGGTGAGGGCAGAAGAAGCTAGAGATGTCTACCTATTCTTTGCATCACACAAGAGCACTTTTACATGTAGAACTCACTGCACCTGTGGGGTGTTCAGGAAGGACTGGCACCTCTGAGGTGAGAGCTTGTCATGTTCTTTAGAGCTGCTCATTCACCTTTGGGGTTTACCTTCACCCATCTCTCACCTGTAGCTCCTAGAAGCTGGAGCATATGCAGTGGCCACACCCCAACAAAACCCTCTTGGCAAATGGGCAACAGCAGGTTGAGGGTGACTAACAGCCCTCATGTCAGTGCAGAATGGGCAGATATGGACAATTTGTCCCAATAGCCACCAAGGTGGCTGAAGCAAGTGTAGCAAGCTCTTACAGCTTGGTCCTGACCAAGCATCAAAGACATCAAAGTTATGCATCCTGGAACCACTGGGACACTGGACTTTAATGACTCAGGAAGAGAGACAGATGAGTTTGTGCAACTGCCTCACAAATCCAATTCATGTGCAAATCTACACATCCCCCTAATGTCATTATTCATCTGAAAATGTTAGAACAACTGCACACATGGAGTTTACCATTTTCCATATTATATAAATGCATATTCCCTTCACCGTTCCCAACCCTACCAATACAGACTAACAAGGGAGAAAGCTCACCAGCTAGCTGCTCCTAAAATACTTGAGGAACACAATGCTTATTAAATAGACACTAGAAAATACAGATCTGCCAAGTCATGAAGCATTTATTAAGTACTTACTATGTGCCAGGCTCTGTGCTAAATACCAGGAATATTTAGAAAAGCAAACAATCCCTGTTATAAAGAAGCTCACTGTCTAATGGAGGAAATAACAACCAAACTATATGCAAACAAGCAAATAGATAAATTGGAGATAATCAACAGAGGAAGAAACTAGTTGGTGGAATCAGAAATATTTCTTGAGGAAGATGGGATTTTAGCTGGGACCTAAAAGAAGCCTGAGAAGCCAAAAGATATAGAGAAGGATAGAGAATTTAAGGTATGGGGATAACCAGTGAAAATGCATGGAGTAAGTAGATGGAATATTTTGTTCAAAGGATAGAAAGGAGACTGGTGTCATTGAATCACAGAGTAGATATCAGTAAGAAAACTGAAAAAGAAGGATAGGGCCAGGTTAATTTTTTTTCTTTTTAAAAAAGTTTTCTTTTTATTTATTTCATTAAATATTTCCCAATCATATAAAAATAATTTGTATCATTATTTTTTTTTTCAATTTTGAGTTCCAAATTCTCTTCCTTCATTCCACCTCACTCCTTCCTTGAGAGGGCAATTACACAGGTGAGGTCGTGCCAAATATATCGCCATATTAGTCATGTTGCAAAGGAAAACTCAAATAAAATAAAGCAATAAAATTAAAATTAAAAATTTCTATACTTTAATTTGCATTCAGAATTCATCAGTTCTCTCTAGAATTGAATAGCATTTTTTTTTTTTTTAAATCAGGGTGCTTTGGAATTGTATTGGATTACTATCCTGATAAGAGTATCCAAATCTTTCACAATTGATCATTATCCAAATTTCTTTTATTATATACATTTTCCTGGTAATGCTCATTTCATTTTGCATGAATACATAAAAGTTACCATTTTGCCTGTTATTTCTTATAGAACAATAATGTTTCACCACAATCATATGCTAGTTAGTTCAGTCATTCCCCAGTGATGAGCGTCCAGATATGGCCAGGTTATGAAGGACTTTAAAGGATTTTATATTTAATACAATAGGTAAAAGGGAGTGACTAGAATTTACTGAGTAAGAGAGTAATATGGTCAGACCTGTACTTTAGGAAAATCACTTTGATAGCAGAACAGAGGACAGACTCAAGTGGAGAGAGACTTGGAGAGGCAGGGATAAAAACCAGCAGGCTATTGCAGTAGTCCAAGTGTAACATTATAATACCCTTACCAGAAAGATGGGATATCAGAGGAGGGAAGGGAATATATATAAAAGATGTTGTGAAGGTAAGGAAAGACAGGAGTTGCTAATTGATTGGATGTGGGAAGTGAAGAATTGAGGATAACATCTAAGTTATGAGCCTTGGTATCTGGGAGGATGGTGGTTTCCTTGAGAGAAGTCAGTGCAATGTCACAAGACTCCTAGAACTGCCCTACCTCAATTATTCTGCCCCAAACCTCAGGCTATCATACCACTCCTCCCTCTTGATCATCCGAATAACTGATAAGGATAAAAGATCTTATATTTTAGAATATCAGATGCTGCTCCCCATCCAATCTATTAGAATATCAGATCAGATACTTTACCCCATTAGAATATCAGATAACTTTCCCATCTCTGGTGTCTCCCCATTACGCCATTGTTTCTATCATCCTATAAAGAATCTCTATACCCCACATTCGAGACTGGATACTTGGAGGCCAGAGTCTGATCCACTCAATTGATTTACTCTCCAATAAATTAAATTATTATAACTCTCTAACCTCTATCTTGTCTCAGTTTCTCCAGCATTACATTAGGAAAGGGGAAAGATTGAGGCAGGGGAAGATAATCAGTCCAGTTTGGGATATGTTTTGTTTAAAATATCTATGGTTCCAAATGCTCAATAGAAATCTAAATAGGAAAAACTGGAGAAAATCAGTAAAAACAAAAACAAACAAACAAAAAAACCCCACCATTTCTTCCTGAAGTTCACATTCTGGCTCTATCACAAAGTCCCAATTTAGGAAGTAAGGCTGAAAAACATTAATAAATACAAAAGAAAATAATAAAGGAATTTTATGGAGTCAAGAACAAACCTCAAGACATATACCCAGAAAAGAATAACTTGAAATCATCTTATAGAAGGACTCCAAAGAAAATAAAAGATTTATCTTTTTTAATAGAATTATAATTTACAATTATAATTGTAAGAATTATAATACAATATAAGAAATTACAAGAAAATACAAGAAATATAATACAATTGTAGAATTGCTCTATTGCAATTCATGAAAGAAATGAAGCAGGGGTTAAAAGTAATCACAAATATGAAATTAATGCTCACAGATAAAGAATTGGAAAAGAAATGAGAATTCTGAAAGGAAAAAAATGAGATTAAATAGAATAGAAGGTACACAATCTTACTCAACTAAGAAGTTTCTTGAAAATAAGAAAAGAAATATCAGGACTGAAAAAAAAAAAAGACAATTCAGAAAATGTAGGGCAACTTCTTTCTTTTTTTGTTGAAGCAATTGGGGTTGAGTGACTTGCCCAGGATCACACAGCTAGGAAGTGTTAAGTGTCTGAAGTCTGATTTGAACTCAGGTCCTCCTGACTCCAGGGCTAGCTCTATTCACTTCACCACCTAGCTGTCCCTGTAGGGTAACTTCTATGAAAAACAAAACAAAACAAAAAAAACCAACTGATCTAGAAAACAGACCAAAGAGAGCTAGTCTATGATTTATCAGACTATTACAAAATCTCCATTATAAAAAATTATAAACACTGTATTCCAAGAAATTATGAAGGAAAATACTCAGAGCTATGGGAAGCAGAAGGAAAAGTGAAAACAAAGAGTCCACTAGTCATCTCTTGAAAGAAAGAAACAATAAAATGAAAATTCTGAAGAACTTCATACCCAAATTTCAGTACTTCCAGATCAAAGAAAAATATTGCAAACAGAAGAAAGAATTCAAAGATGAAACACACATACACACACACACACACAGAGTTAAGAATCACAAAAGAAGCAGCCATCACTATAAATAAAGGAAGAATTTCAAAACAGCATTTCAGAAAGCAAATTTTAAAGATTTACAATCAAAAATTATTTACCTAGCAAAAGCTAAATACAATGGGGGGGGGGGAAGAGAGGAGGGGAAAGGGAGGAAGTAGAGAAATGAGGAAGTATTTTATGAAGTAGATGACTTCCAAGTATTATTGCTGAGGGGACAAGAGCTACAATACTTAGAAATGAAAATGCAGAAGTCAAATGAAACAAACAAAAAAATAGCTTTGAGCAACTGGAAGGGATGATATGATGATAAAGGATTAGTAGTCTAATGAAGGAGAAGAAAAAAGAGTCCCCATAGAATTTTGTTGTCTTCAAGGATCATATTGGAAGTGTAAAAAAGAAGTTTTGGGAACAGTTTTGTTAAATCTTGATGCTCTTAAGAGAAAAAGAAAATGGAAGGGAAAGGAATACACTAAGGGAGAAAGAGGAAGGGAGGGAGAGGGATGAACTTATTTCACATAATCAGGATATATGAGAAGTCTATACAATTATAAAGGAAGGTGTGGTTGGGTTTAATAAAGGAAGGTGTGAGGAGATAAGTCACATATAAACATTACTTTCACCTGAACTGTACAAAGGAGGGCTGGACACACACACACACACATACACACTTTCTCTCACACACAGACACACAGACACACACACACACACACTTTCTCTCACACACAGACACACACACACACACTTTCTTTCACACACACATACACACACACTTGCCCAAAGCATTTGGTCTGAAATAATTAAGTCATTGGGAATCAGATGAGGATGGGGAGAGGAGACAAAGAGATTAAAAGTGAAGATAGGTTTAGGAGGGGATTAGTCAGAAGCAAAACAAACTCTATCTTCATAGGATGGAACATCAATGCGGGGATAAAAGGAAAGAAATAAAGAGTAATAATCTGTGATAGTGGACTGGAAAAGAGGAAAAGAATAGAGACAGAAGTCCATTGCATCAAATGCAAATGAATGGTGTTGTATACAATATTACCTCTCAATATTGCCTTGTAAAAAGGGGCAAGATAAAAGGATAGAATGGAAAAAAATACACAGTTAATAACAACAATTGTAAAGGTGAATGGATTTAACTCACTGCACAGGGGAGGATGGTTAAACCCCACAATATGTTGTTTATAGGCAATAGAATGAAACAAAAAGTCTTGTACAATTAAAATTTACTAGAACAAAACCTCATGCTTCAGGTAAACTAAAAAAAAGCAGGGATAGTAATCATGATCTCACTTATGTATGAACATACATTTTAACTCCATTTTTCTTGGATGTGTATGCCTGGTGTGTGTGTGTGTGTGTGTGTGTGTGTGTGTGTGTGTGTGTGTATGGCTTCTTTTGAAACATGGCTAATATGAAATCATATTGCTTGCCTTTTCAAAGGGTAGAGGAAAGGGGAGAGAGGGAGAATTTGTAACTCAAAAATTTAAAAATGAATGTTAAAATTTTTTTACATGTAATTAGGAAATACTTCATGAAATAAATCTATATTTGAATTTTTTTTTTAAAAGAATTTTCAAAAAAGTAATCATGGTCTCAGACAAGGCAACAATTTTTTAAGGATTTTGATTGGAAAAGTTAAAAAAGGATATATAATGTTTAAAAACACCAATAATAATGAGTTAATATTAATACTTAATATATATGTTCCAAATGACATGTTAACTAAATTCTTAAAGTAAAATTCTCAAAATATTTGTCTTAGATCCCCAGATAAATCTAACTATAAGATAAATAGGAAAGAAGTTAAGGATATGATTAAAAATTTTAGTCAATCGGTCATTTGAAAAATATTAAGTACTTACTATGTCCCAGGCACTGTGGGAAGGGCTAGGGATACAAAAAAAAAGGCAAAAAAAAAAGTTTCCTGCTCTCAAGGAGATCATAGTCTAAAAGAGCAGATATATAAATATGTTCAAACAAGTAGTCTAAAAGAGTAGACATATAAATGTTCAAACAAGATATATAGATATATGATAAATAGCAAAGAAAAGACACTGGAAATAAAGGAAATCATGAAAAGCTTTTTATTTAAATAAGGTAGGATTCTAATTTAAAGGAAGCCAGAGAAGCCAGGAGGCAGAGTATTAGAAGCATGGGAGACAGCCAGTGAAAATACATAGTCAGGAAGAAGAGTCTTATTCAAGGAACAGTGAAGAGGAGAATGTTACACAGAGTGAGAGAGATATAAGAAGACTGGAGAAGTGGGCAGGACAGATGGAATGAGGACTTTGGATGCTGAAGAGAGGATTTTATAGTTGATCTTGGAGATAAGAGGGAGCTACTGGCATTTATTGAATAAGGAGATAATGTGGTTAGATTTTTGCTTTAGAAAGATTTCTTTGACAGCTGAGTGGCAGGCTGATTAGAGTAAGAAGAAACATAGGGAGACCTTCAGCAGGCTACTGGAATAGTCCAGGCAGCAAATGGTGAGGGGCTGTACCAGAGTAGTGGCATTGTCAGAGGGCAGAAGTAGAGAGGAGAATAGAAGCATTAAGAAGGTAAAATTAGCAGGGATGGTGAGAGAGGAAAGAGTCAAACACAGATCTCTGGTGATTACTGAATGAGAACATGAAGGAAAATAAGAATTTTTCAAATATACATGGCACCTTTACAAAGAATGCTAATATACTGTACCAGGGATCTACAAATTATGGCCCATAGGCCAAATCTGGCCAATGGCCTGTTTTTGTATGGCCCATAAACAAAGAGTGTTTTTTACATTTTAAAATTCAGTTTTATTGTCTTAAATTTAAAAAAAAATACTCAGCAAGTCAGTTTTCCCTCAGGCCACAGTATGCCAGTCCCTCAACTGGGCCATAAAAAAATAGAATAAAGAAATTCAGAAAACAGACATATTAAATATACTAATTACCAATCAAAAAAATTACACCAATATATATTCAAAACTACCAAAACTATATTTAATAAAAGACCTTTAAATAAAGTGTTAAAAATTAATTGGAAACTAAATAACTCAATCCTCAAGAATTCATGGTTAAAAGAACCATAGAAACAAAATATTCAGAAAAAAAAAAAAAACCAAAAACCAAAAACAAAGAAGTTACCCATCAAAGAGATAATATATTATGGCCAGTTAAGATTTATACCAGAAATTCAAAGTTGGTTTAATATCAGAAAAATTATAACTATAGTAGACTATTAACAACAAAAAATCCCAAATGATCTATTGATTATATCAACAGATAGTATCTTTTTTGATGAAATAAAACTCCTATCTCTTTTAAAAACCCTAAAAAGCAATAAATAAATAAATAATAGACAGGCTCATCTTTACTGAAACAAACAAAAAAAAAAAAACAAGCATTTTACATAACTGAGATAAAATAGAGTCCTTTTCAGTAAGAGGAAAAGTAAAGCAAAGATGTCCATCATCATCACAATTAGGTCTCCCAGACAAGGAAAAGAAATTGGGAGAATAAACACAAGAGCAAACAAAATGAAACTGATATGGTGCTTTATTTATAGAACTCTAGATAGTCAACTAAGAAGTAACTGAAATAATAACTTTGACAAAGTAATAGAATAGAAAATAAGCACATAAATCTTAATAACTTTTACATATTATCAATAAAACCTATCAGGAAGAGAGAGGAGAAATTCCATTTTAAATAAACTACAAAATGTGTAAAATACCTGGGAGTCTATTTGCTATGACAAACACAGGAACCAACCACATAAATATCAAAAAAAATTCACGAAAAACAAAAACAAAAAAATGGCATTCTCAACACAAATAAAGACAGAACTAAGTAATTTGGAGAAATATCTATGGCTCATGAGTTGGTGGATCCAGGATAATAAAAATGATTAACATTAACTAAATTAATCTGCTTATTCAATGTCCTACAAATTATCAAAGAGTTACTTTGCAGAATTAGAACAAAGTAATAACAAAATGAATTTGTGGGTTTTTTTTAAACTTTTATTATTTTTTTATTACAGATTTTTATAGACCCTTGCAAAATCTTGTGTTGCAAATTTTTCCCTCCCTTTCCTGCACCCCCTCCCCTAGATGGCAAATAATCCAATATATGTTATACATGTTAAAATATATGTTAAATCCAATATATGCAAACATATTTATATAATTATTTTGCTGCATAAAAAAATCAGATCAAAAAGGAAAGAAAATGAGTAAGAAAACAAAATGCAAGTGAACAACAACAAAAAGAGTATGTTATGTTGTGATCCATATTACCAGTTCCCACAGTCCTCTCTCTGGGTGTAGATGGCTCTCTTCATCACAAGTTCATTGGAATTGGCATCAATTATCTTATTGTTGAAGAGAGCCAAGTCCATCAGAATTGATCATCATATAATCTTCTTGTTGCCATGTACAATGATCTCCTGGTTCTGCTCATTTCACTTAGTATCAGTTCATGTAAGTCTCTCCAGGCTTCTCTGAAATCATCATTTTTTATAGAACAATAATATTCCAGAACATTAATTTACCATAACATATTCAGCCATTTTCCTTTACCTGATGGACATCCACTCAGTTTCCAGTTTCTAGCCACTACAAAAAGGGCTGCCACAAACATTTTTGTACATGTGGGTCCCTTTATCTCTTTTAAGATCTCTTTGGAATACATGGTTAATTTAAATTAAAAATGAAATTTATCTAGACAAACACAAGGTCAAGAATATTAAGAGAAATCATATTTTTAAAAAGATGGGGGGAAAAAAGGCCTACCATTACCAGACTTCAAACCATACTACAAAGCAGAAATCATCAAAACAGCTGCTTAAGAAATAGAAAAAGTATATAGATTAAGTATATATCATACAGAAACAAAAAAAAAAAACAGATCCAATCTGATAAACTCCCCAACCCAGCTACTGAATTATGAACTCACTAGTCAACCAAAATTGTTATATAAACACTAGAAGGCAGGGAAATTTATAGAGTAGCAGGAGGAACTGAAGGAGTTTATGACAGTGCCATAGGCCATAGAGGACCAGGTTCACTTCTTCCAGCCAGTTGAATGGGACTTGCAGATTGCCCTAGCCAGCTTTTACGAAGATGGAAGAGATGAACATCATTTCACTTGTCTAGCCAGCACCCTTTTTTTTTTTTTTTTAAATTTTTTTAATTTTAATTTTAATAGTTTTTATTTACCAAATATATGCATGGGTAAATTTTACAACATTGACAATTGCCAAACCTTTTGTCCTAATTGAAAAATTAGAAGAAATTCTCCTTCCTCCCCCACCCCCCCAGATGGCAGATCGACCAATACATGTTAAATACGATAAGAGTATAAATTAAATACAATATATGTATACATGTCCAAACAGTTGTTTTACTGAACAAGAAGAATCGGACTTTGCAATAGTGTACAATTAGCCTGTGAAGGAAATCCAAAATGCAGGTGGACAAAATTAGAGGGATTGGGAATTCTATGCAGTGGTTCATAGTCATCTTCCAGAGTTCTTTCGCTGGGTGCAGCTGGTTCAGTTCATTACTGCTCTATCGGAACTGATTTGGTTCATCTCATTGTTGGAGAGGGCCACGTCCATCAGAATTGATCATCATATAGTATTGTTGCTGAAGTATACAATGATCTCCTGGTCCTATTCATTTCACTCAACATCAGTTGATGTAAGTTTCTCCAGGCCTTTCCGAAATCATCCTGTTGGTCATTTCTTACAGAACAATAATATTCCATAACATTCATATACCACAATTTATTCAGCCAATCTCCAATTGATGGGCATGCCACAAACATTCTTGCACATACAGGTCCTTTCCCAAAGAGAACCTGTATGTGCAAGAATGTTTGTGGCAGCACTCTTTGTGGTGGCCAGAAAATGGAAACCATGTGGATGCCCATCAATCTCCCTGCAGAAGTAAAGCACTCCCAGTGCTATGAAGGTTTTTCACATGGAGGACAAGTCGTGGAGAAGCATCAAGATGAGGACTTTGTAAAGCTCAAGGGAACCTTCAAAGTTTTCATTGTCCAGAGATCAGAAACTGGGCAGTACTATCCCCTAGCCACTAAACACAAGTCCTCCAACTCAGTAGGTGGAAATGACACCCCTGATGAGTCAGGGCTCAACATCCAAATCCTGCTTGCTGATGGCAGGAGCCTGGGAAGAAAATTTAGCCTAGAATCAGTAATACCCAGCTTTTCATTGTCAAAACCCAGACAGTGTTGGCAGCTGACCTTTGTCCTTATGACCATGTTCTTTCAGAAAAGAATTGACTGATGAGAGCCTGACCATGAAGAAGGCCAATCCATTCAATGCTGTTATTCTCCAGTGGTCCTCTTCCCCCTCCCCTCCTGCCTCACACTTTCTACCTCTTGTTTCTGTCTACAGCTATCTGATGCATGTATGCATCAATATGCCCTATGTATATACTATGCCGCATAGTGTCCCGTCTCCCATTAGTCCTGGTCACTTAGATCTCAGTGGCACATTTCTTTTATCTTGCACTTACTAGCTTTTTTATGATGATCAGTAAACTTTTTAAAAAAGTTAATAAAAACAATCAAAAAAAGGCAAAAAGACCCCATAAATACAAAATATTTTTATTTTTATGTTTATTGTACTCTTTTTGTAACATCAAAGAACAGGAAACAAAAAGGGAATAGCTAAACATCAATTAAGAAATGGCTAAACAAATTATAGCATATGAATATAATGAAATATTATACTTTAAAAATGATGAAAAGATTAGTTTGAGTCAGTGAAACCTGGAATATTTGTATAAACTAATGTATAGAGAAGTGAACAGAAATGGAGGAAGATTTTATATAAAATCCTTGCAAAAACAATTTTGAAGGATTTAAGAACTTTGATCAACAATGATTGATTTTTTTAGTTTTTTAGTTTTTTTTTTTTTTGTGGGGCAATTGGGGTTAAGCGACTTGCTTAGAGTCACACAGCATCTAAGTGTCTCAGTCCATATTTGAATTCAGGTCTCCTGAATCTAGGGCCAATGCACCATTTAATTTGGCCTCATGATACCCATTTCCCCCCCCAAAATTCAAGGTTCTTGAACCCTTGTTTATTATTATTTTTTTAATGAATAACTTTGTTGTTTTATTTCACCTTCATTTTGTAAAATTAAAACTTTTTATTTACAAAGCATATACATGAGTAATTTTTCCAATATTGACCCTTGCAAAATCTTTTGTTCCAAATTTTTCCTCTCCTCACCACTCCCTCCCCTAGCTGGCAGGTAGTCCTATACATGTTAAATATGTTGAAATACATGTTAATTTTTTTTAACAGAATACTAATGATGCATTATTATACATACTGGTAATCTTGTCAACAAGAACCAAATTCCAGAAACCATTCCTCCTTCCTATCTATGAGCCATAGAATTAGCATATCAATGATTGAAAGCTGGATAAATGTATTTCCTTGCTTCTGTTTCTCTGCTGAATTCTCTTAGAATTCCAGTCTGCTTTGTAATAGCATTACTATTAGAATAAACTTTGTCCCTTGACTAGGGGGTAAAAAATACTAATGAGGAAGCATGCTATACTTCCTGAATGAGAAGTGGAGGGTTTAGGGTAAAGAAACAGTTTTTAGATATAGCCAATGAAAAAATTTGTCTTTCTTTAACTAAAAAGCTTTCTAACAAGAGTTTTTCCCCCAAAAGTGGGGAATGAGGTAAGGGCAAAAGAGAAATAGAAAAATTAATTTTATTCATTGAAAAAATAAAATTTAACTTAAAAAGTAAGAAAAAGAAATTGAATAGGCAAAAGAATAAACAAAATTTTCACTTTATGAAAATATGGTTTGTTTAGAGAATCAACTAAAAATTAATTGAAATTAGTAGCAGGATAATAAACTTACATAAATTATCATCATTTCTATATATTAGCAACAAAACTCAGCAGGAAGAAAGAAGAAATTTCATTTAAATTAACTATACACTATGCAAAATATTTGGAAGTCTATTTGCTAAGCCAAACAGAGGAACTATAAAAATAAAACTACAAAACATTTATGGAAATAAAGATAGTCCTAAATAAATAGAGATTTATCAATTGCTTATGAGTAGGTTGAGCCAGTATAATACTTAAACTGATTTTTTTTATTTCAGAGCACAAATCAACCTACTAAAGTTTTCTTTATAAAAAAGCAAAAGAAATAATAACAAACTCACCTAGAAAAGCAAAAGATTAAGATTCTCAAAAGAAACAATGAAAAAAAAGTAGAAAAGAAATGTCTAGCAAATATGTCATATATATATATGTGTATATATTTTGATCTCCTAAAGAGATCAATGTCAGAAAAAAATGACTCAATATAAGACAAAATTTGTTTCAGAAAAGAATAGGAAATAAAACATAAATTTGGGAATAGTTGGGAAAAAAACATGTGGTAAATAAACAGAATGAAATACTATTATGTAGAAATGACAAATATGCATAATTTGAATATGTTCTTGAATTGATATGGATTAAAATAAACAGAACCAAAAGCACAAAATATCCAATAAACAAAGCATTTATTAAGCACTTGTTATATGAAAAGCACTGTGGAACAAATAGAAAAGTAAGACAGTTTTTCTCTCAAGGAGATTATATTTTAATGGAAGAGAGAATACATATACTTTTCAGCTGCATGCCAGATATATAGGTTCCATCATCCATGGATCTTTACAGTAGTAAAATAGATGGTGATATCCCTCTTTAATGTCATTTTCACTGATAAAATCCTATCAATTGATGATGTGGAATATATGATAATATTTGACAATTTGACACTGACTATAACAACATAAATGAAAAGGTCATTAAAAGTAGGCCAAACTCTTGAGTAATTGAAAAAATAATGGTTCTAGAGAACAGATAATAAAACATAAATACCCTCTTTCTCACAGTAAAGGAATAAGGTTATCAGGGAAAAATGCATTGTCAGGTACTTTTGCATAATTGTTTTTCCTTTGTTCTATCTAGGAGGGAGAATTTTTCCAGAAATAACTATAACATAAAAGACTTCAATAAATTTTTAAAAATGAACTTTAAGAATAAGCAAAGACAAATGCAGCCCCCCCTCTTTTTTGAGGGGGGGACTACATGAGTTAAACTGATCTCAAGAAAAATGATGCAGATAAAAAAATTAATATAGTCTACCCAGAAACCATAAAGTTTTTTTTTAGTAGAAGGGGAAGAAATTGAAAACCACAAAGCAAATATAACAATAAATGAGATGAGACCTTGGAATGAAATGAGTTTGCATGAATTACATTAAAAAATTTTTCAAGAAAAATTTGTCACTGTAATCATAACCCTGTCTTTGAAAGAGATAATAGGCTCTGCTTCATTTAATAAAGGCAACTTCATATTTTCATAAAAGCATTGGTGAAAATATAATAACCCTTTAAAATCATCCAATTTCCCATTTTTTTAGTTATATAGTCATCAAGCAACTTTATGATCTTAATTGGATTTATCAAATAGATTTCCTCTAGTGAGAAGAGAATACGTTGATTTAGTCATATAAGCATGGTTCATTTAACTAAAAATTGACAAACAGATATCCTAGTTCACAAATCAAATTTCCTGCTTGTTCATATAGTATAAATTAAGTTCATTTAGGACTAACCTAGGGATTATTAACCTTTTTTGTCATATATTCCTTTGTCAGTCCAGGGAAGTCTATGGACTTCTCAAAATTATGTTTTTTAAAAGCACATACATAGGATTACAATTAATACAATTAAATTCATAGGAATACAAAAGAAACAAATTATATAAAAAAACACTTAACAAAATATTTTTTGAAAGTTCACTGATCCCAGATTAATAATCCTTAATTTAACTAATTCTTAATTAACTAATCCTGGATGAATTAACAATAAAATTCTTAGTCTATGAAAAGACAAAAAAACAAAATCTTAGAGAAGTCACCCATACCTTAACACTTAAAGAATTACACTGGAGAATGAATGTTGGCTGATGCTTTAATACAAGAATATTTAAAATTATTTTGAAAATGGTTTCACAACACTGGACAAAATTTTAATGACATAATTAGAAAATAATATTATCATAAATATTATTCTACAGTATTATTGTTGTAAGGGCCCTTTAAATGGGTGGACACAGTGCATCGGGAGATTGAGGCCCAGAAGTAATTTCTGTGGATATTAGGACTGCCCTTGGGCGGGATCCTGGCCATATTGAGATAGTTTCGTAATGGGTGACTCTCTCGCTGATTGGCTGTGTGTGTGACCTCACAGGCCCTATGTAAGCCCACTGCAGGCAGCAACCGCTCTCTTTAACCTCGTGCTGTTCACCCTGGCTCCCCAGCCTGGGTGGCCAAGCCAAGATGGGTAGCCAAAAGAGGTAAGGGTTTTGGTAGTGAACACATGGGTCTTCTGACCAGGTGTTCACTCGGGAACCAACAAGTCAGGGCATCAGTTAGGGCATTATGTGAGTAGGTATAATAAAGGCTTTTAAGATTACACGTGATTGTTCTTGAGTGCGCTACCGGTTATTAAGCTATAGATTCAAGAGATTGTGGCCAGAGACCTTAGAAGGCCTCAGAGGAGGCGAGCCGGGTAGAGCTCACACTGCAAAGGACAGTGGTCAAAGGTACTCTGGTGGGTCTAGGACAGACTAGTAATTGTAACTGCCAGGAGAGCACGTTACAATTGTTGCCCTCTTTCCCCCAAGCACTTCTTATATGTAAGATGAGCATTATAGCCAGTACTTAACACCACTGTGGGGATAAAACCCTATCTATTGTCTTCCCTACGAATATTCTAAAAGCAGAGAATACTGATGAACATATGTACTTCTGTATGCATCATAAAAGAAAAAAGGGTGCCCAAAGAGATAGTTGAAATACTAAAAGATGTTCCATAGAAAAAGAGAAGTCCCAAAGAAAATCACAAAACTGTATTGATATTAAAATGATAAATATGATAGAAATGTGGATTATAAATACAGATATCCTTCCACTACTCCAGGATACTGAACAGATTTTATTTTAAGGCTATAGCCACAATGTGTCAAATATATAGGAAGGGCAACACTCAAAATGTTAACTAAAAAAAAATAAATCTGTTTTTAAATTGTAATATTTGGTATGATCTGGATAATAATTATATTTTAGAATTAGTTTTCATTTTTCACCTGTGTTTCTGGCATTGTGGAGATAAAGCCAGCCTAGAGCTGCCTCTTTTCTCACACCAGAGTTTCTTTAAGACGAAAATATAATAGAGCATTTACTTTGTTCTTTTTTCTCGACATGGATTATTTTCCCAGCTCTTGAGATCTTTTGGTACAATCTGTCCTGTTTCTTGTATAGACTCCTACTCAACAGCTGTTGGATGAATCTCCTCTAAATGTTGTGATAGAAACCTAGAAGCATGTATCTTCCTCTTTTCTCTATCAAAATGGTCAAAATCTTGGAGGTGGAATCGAGCAGCCAACTGGTTTGCCATTTTCTTTAAGGCAAGAAATGCTACAACAATTTGGAAAGTTAGGAAGAAAGTGAAGATGATATTGACTGCTCGTTCCAGGGGCTGAATTGTCAGACCTTCATTAAAAAGCAAGAAGAAAATTAGGGGCGATTGCAGTAGAAGGGTCAAGAGCCAAAAGCCAGCCAGCTCTGGAACCTGCAATAGTAAAAATATTATTAACAAGAATTTTACTCCTTTAATAAGGCTATAACCACAATGAGTCAATAAGTGCTAATTTAGAACTTACTCTGGGCCAGCAGTGTTAGGCAATATGAAGGATGAAAAGTAGTAAAGGTAGAGAATTTGTCCTGAAGGAACTTATAATTCATTTGGAAAGATAAAGTGAAAGGAAATTAAACTATTTAGGAAGAGCTCACAATAGCACAGAAGTTAAAATAAAAGTATATCCAATTAATAAAACTACAAAGCAGGAAAAGCAATAGACTTAGGAAGGAACTGGGTTTGAATCTTGCTGCTTACACTTAGCAAATGTGTAATCACTAATTTAAACTGAGCCTGTTTTCTCCTCCATAAATAGTAACAATAATACTATAGAGGGTTTTTGTAAGGATCAAATAAGTTATTTTATGTAAAACTTAAATTGTTTTATAAATGTCCAATATTATTACTGTTGGATAGAAAGTGTTTAGCTAGAATGAGTCAGAGTCTCATATAACCTGGGGAAAATTGATGAAAGCTTTTTCTCTTCATTTTTAGATCCAGGTTCCAAAGATTCCATTTGGTGTAAAAATAGTGTTTTATTGGTAAAGTAGAAAGTCTACTTGAATTTAAATATAGCACTGATAATAAGACTAACAGTATGAAACAAGATCTTACCTTTTCCTGGAGGTTGCCCATATATCCTAAATACAACCGGATGGCCTCAATTAAGGTTATTAGTATAACGACAGTGACTAGAATGAATTTATAATAATCAGGCAAGATGGGATACTGCAGATAAAACCAAAGTGACAATATGTTATTATTATTTTACATCATCCTGGCAGTAATGTTATAACTAATTCACAGAAGCCCATGACATTTCAGTCTAAAATAAAGGGATGCAGATCTTTATATTGTTAACAATATAATCAGATTTTATACTCACCTTCAGGTGAAGCATGATGATATTACACACCCACCAAAAGGGAAAGAAATAAATGTTGAAATAAAGAGATATCTGTAATGCCAAACTGGAGACTATTTCATTATCTGCAGGAGAAAGGAAGGGAAAAGAAGAAAAAAACCTCAACTATAATATTGCAGAAACTTTCAGAAATGCCCTCTTTCCTCCACAAAATAAACATTATTAATAAGAGTTTGTTGTCTTTCATTTTCGAAGACGACCAATATGACATATAATAATAAGCAGAAGTGGTTATGATTTTTTAATTTCAAGTTTTGTGCTAATTCTGAACCACTATCAAAAGAAGGAATATTGGCCTTACTACTAATTAAATACATAAGGCCAAGAAAATGGAATAACATATCTTTCAATATAGTATACTATCACTCTGTAATTACCGTCTTGTGGGTCTTTCACTGCTCACGTAGCCAATGCGTGGCCTCCATATATATAATTATAATTAGTAGCTTCTATTGGGGGGAAAAATGTGAGAAAGCCATACCATCACTGGATAAAACCAAGCTCTCCATAATATAGCTGTGCTGATTCCCATATTGTTATAAGGATTACATCAATGACAAGTTTATTCTGACAGGAAATTACTACAATTCCCAGAGACTGTCTATATTAAGCTGTATCACTTGATATAGTGTTTTCATTTTTGTAAAAAAGGAAGTCCTAAAGGAGGTAACATAGACTGCATGAATTAAAATATAAAGTTAGCTAAATTCCAGAATATGAGGCCAAATTTCATATGCAAAAGATTCATATTTTGAAATAATCCATATTCCTTAGTTGCTTAATATTCTAAAGCAAGGGTTCTCAAACTACGGCCCTCGGGCCAGATGTGGCAGGCTGAGAACGTGTATGCTGCCGGCCAGGTTATGGCAAATGGGCTGAGGGGCGGAGACAGAGTGTGAGGTTTTGTTTTTACTCTAGTCTGGCCCTCCCACAGCCTGAGGGACAGTGAACTGGCCCCCTATTTAAAAAGTTTGAGAACCACTGCTCTAAAGGCTTAAAATACTTAAGTATTTGAAATACTTAAAATAAATACTTAAGCATTTAAAATACTTAAAATAAAGTATTGTCCCTTTATTATAGCTCTATGAGTTTTTTTTTTTTTTTAATGGGAGGTGGGGTACATAGAAGACTGTTCCTATCAGCAAGGTGGGGGGATAGAGCTCTTAGCCTGGAGTCATGAAGACCTGAATTCAAATCCAACCTCAGATACTTACTAGTCATATGACTCTGGACAAATCATTTAACCTTGTTTGCCTCAGTTTCCTCATCTGTCAAAAAAGCTGGAGAAGGGAAGTGCAAAAACCATTCCACTAGTTATCATTTTATTGGTGAGGAAATTTCCTCTCCCAGTGCTAGATCAGCCACCACAGGGCATCATTAATTGATTGGTTGATTGATTAATTCATTCCTTTCCCAATAAGGGGGCCTCAAGTGGTCCAAGCCCCATTATCGATGGATAGGGAAGGGGTCTGGAAAAAAAGACCTCTCCTACTTCTATTTCTATCCCTACTCTGCCAGACCTCCATTGAAGACTGAGCCGCCATGTTTAGTGTGGGCAAGAGCCCAACGTCATTTCCCGCCCTAGCCTTCTCCCCACCCACTTCTTCTTCACTGTTCACAGCCCCGTTTTCTAAGGATCTCGCCACTCACCGGGGTTGCCGTAGAATTCCGGTCCGGTCCGGCTTGTATCAATAAACATTGTCCGGCTGAAGTTCGCCAGCCGCTGCCGGACCTGATTGGGCAGCTCCATTGCTTCCCTCTACTGTCCAGTAGCCCCCACACGCCCTTAGCTCCCAGTGGAACCTCGGAAAACTTTCCCTTCCCCCACCACAGCAGGTAGTGGTTCCTATGGCAACCTAGGCGGGGCGGGGCCACAAGGCGGGACCTAGGCGTTTGCGCACTTAGGGTCCGCCTTCTGCTTGGGCCGGACTCTGGAAGGTCGCCGGCCCTGTGTTAATTCGATGAAATATCTAATCCTGAGGAAACCGAGGTCCAGACATGTTACTCTCTCACAGCCACATGTAGGGCCCTAAGTCTAGCCTCTGGCGAAAAAAAGAGGCCTTGGGCCGTCCCAGGAGGCCAGTTCTCTCCATCAAATGCTCCCTATACAGCCCCTTAAAAACGGACCTTGGAAATTGCCTCCTGGACTGAGCCGGAGCCCGGGAGGAGAAACGAGGGCCGAGAGGAAGGCGTCGCTCCCGTCCACGTCCCTCTCCCCTCCTTTCCGGCTGGAGAAGCAGCAGGCTGACAGTCCCCCCCTCCCCCGGCGCACAGGCTTCTCGGAGACGCCAGCCCCAACAGGGAAAGAATGGCACCTTGGGGAGTAAACTAATAATGGTGTGAAAATACAAGGAAAGAACAAAAACTGGGAACTGGGGGGGAAGAGTTATTATCGGCTGTCAGCCAATAAGCATTTATTAAGCACCTACTGTGTGCCATAAGAATTCAGAAAGCACGGAACCTTTTTAATCATGGGGCCCCACTATATTTCTTTACAGAAAGAATATAGAAACGAAGAGAAACATTTGCAGAAGAGTAAATGACTTTCCCAAATTAAATTTCTTGCTTTTCTATGCCAATGTTGCTGTCCTAATACTCTTAATATTTTAGGGGAAAATTGTATTACAATAATAAGAATTGTTTACTCAACATTTGAGACATAAAAGAACTTTTACTATTTGTCAAAGTTGTGTTTTTACAGTCTTTTGAGGTTCCTGTCATTTCTTTATTTGGAAATAATGCCCACTCTAACACTGTATTAGCCTATATATTAATAACCTTTAATGTTACTTTAAAACACGGATTCCTGACCTTTTAGCTTTCTATGGTACTCTTCTTATTTTAAATGCCTAAAATAAAACACGCAAGATTGCAAAGGAAATGAATTATATTCGTCACCCTTGACTTACAGGGCCAATTGCACCAGTCTCCCCTTTGGTAGAGAGATTAACTACTGATGCTCCATGACTATGTAAAGATTAGTCTCTGCTTCTAGCTTCCACAAGGAAGTTACACAATTCCAAACCCTCTTCAAGTCCGTGAAGGGAGAAAGATTCTGAGTAGAAGCCAGCATGGAGAATTTCAATCATTTTCCTATTTCCAACTTACTACACTAGAGACTTGGGAGAATTTTCCTTGGGGTAAGACCTGTCTTTGTTTCTAGGTTGAACTCAGTTATGTGACTCCCAAAGGAAGAGCTTATTCAATCTATATTGTCTGACCTATATTGTCCTATGTTTACTTTCTTTGATTTCTGTTTAACTATCAAGTTGGATAAATGAGGTTATATGGTGTTTATTATGGGACTGATATTTGGTGGGAAAAGAGTCAAGCCTTACTTATAAAGCTCCTTTCCCAATTATTGAATGGTCATCAGGATCTTAGTTTAAACTAAAAAATTGCTTCCTCTAGACTAATATTATTATATAATTTAGTCTACTAACATTAGTCTACTAATATTATTTGTTGGGAGGAGAGATGCTAGAGATTTCTATTTTTGCCACTTGTGGAAATACATTTCAGCAGAACTAGGTGAATATACATAACAAAAAACAACACTCCACCCAACGCTTTATAATATGTAAGACAAAAAGTATATTTAAAAATTACAGATAAGATAAAAAACGTATACTCTAAAAGTATAACCGGCTTTGAAATGTCCAAATATTATTTAGGCTATTCGATATAATGAAAATACTGACACTAAGAAGCAGTGTGAGGTGGATAAAATAGTCCCCCCTCTCCAGGAAGCAATGTGTTACAGTAGCTAAATGTTGTCAACTGGACCAAATCATTTCTAATATATGTGTGGCCAGAGCAGAACAGAGCAGACTAGAGACAGGAGAGTCGGGAATCAATCAGAAGTTTAATTTCAAAATGAGGGAAAAGGTTTGCAAGCAAGGAGGGAAATTAGACACATGTGATGCTCCCCCATGCCATCCCAACCAGTGGAGGAACCTGCGTTAATGTGGCTTAACTTTGAAATATATATATTTGTGGCTAGACAAAGAGTCAATGTATCAACAGCGGTGAGGCGTAACAGCAACAGTGAGGCAAGGTTTTCTCGTAACAAAAAGTCTGTTTGTGGCAGGGTTAGGCCTCCTGGTGCTTACCTGAGCTCTGAGATTGGTTCAAATCCCAGGTCTATTGTTAGGCAGCTAGTTGGAGTTGGAGAAAGGAAGATCTGAATTAAAATCCTACCCAAGATACTAACAAGTTGTGTAATTTTGAGAAAGTCATTTATCTTCTCTCAGTTTCTTCATCTATAAAGTAAGAGTAATAATAGCATTTACCTTCCAGGGCTGTTATGAGGACAAAATAAAATAATACTTGTAAAGTGCTTTGCAAACATCAAAATGCTATATAAAAGCTACCTATTATTATTATTACTACTTGAATGACTGGCTAGGTCACTGATTTCAGCCTCTGCATTTCAGTTTCTTATCTACAAAATGAGAGGATTGGACTAAATTGTCTCAATGTTTCCTTTCCAGCTCTAAAATTTTGATTTCTTAATTCATTATTATAAGATAATGCTAAAGTGAAAATACTTTTAAATTCATATTTTAAAAGTTAATTGAAGAATAACATTAAAAGTATGACCTATCTCCCAATTACAACTATAAAATGGATAGTTGTAGAAATTGTAGTTGTAAAATATTTTGCAGAATCTTGAAAATATTTTGAATAAATTTAGTAAAATGTCTTTAGAAATGATTCACATCATACATATTATAATGGCTCTCACTCATCTTGAGTTGCCTCAAATTCTTCAAATTAGCAAGAGATAATTATCAACACTTTAAATCATGGCAAAATATTTGCTCTTCACAACCCTATACAAAGACTAATAAGTCAGGTTATAAATCACAGACACAGTCAAACCACATTAGAATAAAAATCTTTTCACACCACATTAGGTGGTTTAAGAACCTCTTTAATGTTCTGATTTCAAAGACTTCTCCATTGAACATTTTATTAGAAAATTATTCCCTTTAAAATGTTTTGTGTTATAAGTTCTATGATCTGTGGTATATTCTTGCACCTACCTACCATGCTGTTCACTTTCTGTATCAATCAGTTGCTGAGCTTTTATTGCGTATCAAACTATGTGAAAAATAGCACTAAAGTTGACAAAGAAAGATCAGTAGAGTGCTTTTCAAAAAGTTTAGCTTTGTCAAATGAATTATATCTGATTCCAGCAAATTAATCTTCACAAGCAGTATTCTTATTGTGAGTTGCATTTTAAACTATACTAATATTATTGTGCTATGTGAATTGTAGGCTATATTCTTCTAATATAGAATGTGTTCCCTTTTCTTTCACCTTTTATTGAAAGCAACTACATTTTGTTTTCTCCCTATAGATTTTACTTCTTTGTGAATGTAACACTAGGTCTATGTATCTTATATAGTAGACTTTGCAATGCAAAAACATCTTAAATCTTGATTACCAGCCAACATATGAAAGGTTTAATAAACAGAAACCTGAGGGCCCATCATACTAGGGTAAAATGTTTACTGGTATAAGACAAGCTTAAAATAGTATATATCATTTGGTATGATCATTATAAGTCTTCTACTTTTTCTGAAAATTAATTTGCTATAAAAATAGAAAATTATTACATTTGTCTCACTAGCTTTTTCCTGTGTGGCATATACAAAAAGTATAGAGATAGTCTGATTCATTACACTCCGAAAAAGCCATGATTAAAAGAAACTACATCAAATACAAATTTGATTATAATCATGTCAAAGGACTTTGTTTCAATATATACATATATAAGCAAAAGGTAAAACAAATGTGCCTTTGAGTTTGAAATTAGAAAGCTATTGGATCTCTGTTTCAACACTAAGTTAGTTGGTAGACACTGGCTGTGCTCCCAGACTGATGCTCCTAGGGGCCCTGGCAAATGAGACAAGGCTATAAACACCAGATGTAATATCTAATAAAATCAAATATCAGCAGTTTTGAAACATGGTCTTTTTTTTTTTTAAACAGAGCCAGCAGCTGATATTTTCACCTGGGCTATTGTTACTGCACTCTGAAACAAAATTGTTTTATCCTGCTTTTTTTGTGTTACATCACAGCCTTAGGAATATCTTACCAATAGCAGTATGCTATTTAAATCATTCACAGCTCAGCACATTCTTCAATATATACCTCCTTTGAAGATTAAAAAATAGATCAAATACACATAGAGGGACTGTGTATGCAAGAGATGAGTACTGAGATTGGCCATTTGCCATTGTTATTAGGAAGAAAGGCATGGCACAGTGAGAGTTTTAACAAATTACAAATGCCATGAAGGAAATAATATGGCTCTGTTTGAAAAGATCATGCTATTTACTTGATAGCTTCTGCCAAGGCAAAGTTACAGCTGTGGCCCTGCCTTGCAGATCACTTAAACAAGCTTTTCTTTATGTTACTGAGACTCTAGTCCCAAGTGCACATTTAGCATCCACAGGGTTTTTCAGTTGGTAAACAATCTTTATTACATATAATAATACATACTTGGAGCTGTCCTAGTCTTAACACAAACACAGAGGGGATAATGTGAAAACATAGTTAAATATTGTTGATTAATCATGTTTCTGATGTGTGTATAAATATATATATATATATATATATATATATATGGATATGGATATACATGTATACAAATGTATATATATATATGTGTGTGTGTGTGTATATAATCTTATAAATAAGATCCCCTTGAAAATGGAATGAAAAGACTTCTAATAAAAGTATTTGCAACAACATTTCAAAATTAATTTATGATACTTTGAACATTATTGTATAACAAATGAATGGAAGAAAAGTAAAGAATGTTATTTTAAAAATACTTTTCTAAAAGAAGTATTGCATAGATAGAAAACAATGGGATCTTAAGTCATATTTATAAAAAAAATCATGTCCAGAATAAGGGAGATGATAGTCTTACTGTATCCTGCTATGGTTATGCTACATCTCAAGTGTTATATTCCCTTCTGGGTGCCACATTTTAGGAAAGAAATTGACAGTTTGGAGAACATCCAGTTGAAGATAAGCAGGATCCTGAGGAGATAGAAAACTATGTTATATGAAAATTGGTTGAAATAAACAAAGATATTTAAGGTTTTTGGAAAAAAGACAATTTATGGGGAATATGAGGAATTCTTTCACATTTTTCCTTTCCTTTTTTTACCTGTTTTCTATCCCCTTTCAGTTCCATTTTCTTCCTTCTCTGGAAATTCTCTTCCTAACTTCTTTATTCCTAAGATTCTCAGCACTGAGCCACATAACCCACTTTACCAGAATGTTAAAAGACCTTGAAATTATGCCATGTGAAGATAAGTTGAAGGAACTGAAGAGTAAAAGCTTAAAGAGAAAATTTATGGGATTGGAAGTCATAAGTACAATCTTTAGATATTCGAAGGATTACCATATAGGAAAGGAAGTGTTGGAAATTAAAGCTTTTGGCTTGATATAAAAAGTACCTAAGAATTGAGAATTATCTAAAAGCCCTGGAAGGGTTGTTTTAGGATGAAGTTCTTCAAGGCCAGCTTTATATTTCTTACATCACACCATCTCTCATCTTTGCTAACTAACAGCTAATATTTAAAATCAGCTCTCTGTCACATGGAGCAGCTAGGTGGCCCAGCAGATAGACGAAGACTCAATTAAAATCTAGCCTCAAACACTAAGTCACTTAACCTTGTTTGCCCCCTATTTCCTCATCTCAAAAATGAGCTGGAAAAGGAAATGGCAAAGCATTCTGGTATCTTTGCAAGAAATCCCCAAAATGGGGTCACAGAGTTGGACACAACTGAATAATAACTCTGTCACGTGAAGGAAGGTAAGATAAGATGGAACACAATGCAATAAAAATAATAGACATAAAATTATCAAATCTTACAGCCTGGATGCAGGTCAGAGATCTGGAAGCATGCATTTCTTCTATCACATCTCCCAACAAGAGTTCATAATTGTTTAAAGATCTCTACTAACAAGGACTTCACTGTGTTTCAAAGTAACCCATCTTCTTTTGAGATACATTTGATTATTACAGTTTTTTTTATTACAATAAATGAAATATATTTTCCAGTAGCATCTACCCACTGTTCTGTTTTTATTTTCCAGGTCCAAGGTCCCCTCCTAGGTAACTTCAAATATCTGAAGGCCAGATCATCATCATCTTTTAGTTTCTATTGTCTAAGTCATATATGCCCAGGTCTTAATCTCCTTCACCATTCTGATGAAGCTAGAAATGTGACCAATCTCAATGCCAAGGATATGAAGAAGAAATACATCAGATAGGATGAAAGAAATTGGTATAGGAAGAAGAGAATAAAGCTGAGGAGGAAGAAACTATAGATGGAGAGGAAGATTATAAAGAGATTGTGCTTATGAGAGTTATTTGGGATGAGGATAAAGTGGCTTCTAAGAATCAGGACAACTCCTAGGTCTATATTCCAAAAAAATCATAAAAGAGAGAAAAGGACCCACATGTACAAAAATGTTAATAGCAGCTATTTTTGTGGTGGCAAAGAATTAGAAAATTAGTAGATGCCCATCAATTAGGTAATAGGTGAGAACTTTGTGATATATGAAAACAATGGAACGTTATTGTTCTATAAAAATAATGAAGGGATGATTTTAGAAAGGCCTGGAAGGATTAACATGAACTGATGTTGAACAAAACAAGCAGAATGAAGTACATAAACTTTGGATGGAAAATGCCACCTGCATCCAGAGAGAGAATTATGAAAACTGAATATAAATCAACACATGCTATGTTCACTTTTTCCCCCTTTTTCTTCTGTTTTTTTTTCCTTCTCATGACTTTTTTCTTTTGTTCTGATTTTTCTCTCCCAACATTATCCATAAGGAAATATATATATATTTAAAAATAAGGTGCATGTATAACAAAAAAATGTGGTTTTTCATGTAACTGGGGAAAATAAAAATTAATAAAAAAGAATCATGACAGAAAATAAAAATTAATAAAAAAAGAATCAGGACAGAAAACAGAGAGACTTGGCCAAGATCCTAACCCAGGTCTAATTTCTTTGTTTTATAGATAAGGAAACAGAGATCCAGAAAGACGAAATAATTTACCTAATGTCACATAAGAGTTAACAAAGCTAGGGATGACCTTAAAACAATCATTGTAAACTCAACAAATAAAATGCACTTGACCAGTCTTAGTTCTTTGATTTTGGTTTAATTTTTATAGGAAAGCATATTGGAATAATACTTATTCTTTGTGCATTGACCAAGTAGAGACTTGATATATAATACTGGATATACTATAAGACTTAATGATGCATTAATTTTATTAAACTATTTTCCCTTCTTTTTTAAATTTAAAAAATTTATGTGTTAAAGATAATGGATTTAAAGAGAGAGATATGTTTGGAAACAAAAATTATTTTTTAAAAATTAACTTTTTAAAAAATATTGCATTCATTAATTGTGGACAGATTGTTTCCTTCCCCCCCCCCCCCCCCCCCATGGATCTATTGTATAAGAAAGAATAGAATGAAATGGAGATTTTTTTTTTTTAAAAGAAGGTAACATTTTAAACTTATTTTGTAGCTAATCAAAAGTAGTCAAGTAAAAAAAAACAAATAGATCACAACTGGGCTACTTTGTATTTGTAATGGAGGTTGACTCCAAGAATGACCAGTTCTTGAAGCATGTGCAGATATTCCTTGCCTGGATGCCATCCAAATGACCACATGGAAAGTTGGGATGAGCCTACTTCTGACTATGATGACTCAGGGCTTAGTACTGTAAGACATTAGTTATCAGTTACCCAAGAAAGTGAGACAACAGATGACACAAGGCTGCTGAGCCAGAGCTGAGGCTGCATGTAAAATGGTCAATCTTTCTATCTTTTTCTGTTTCTTATCTTTCAAGCAGAAGGGCTTTATTGAGTTCTCCCTCAAAAGAAACAGTCAAGGGAAAAGTGACTGCTTGGTCTCCAACCCTGACAAATTTTGACCTTGAACATATGCCCTCTCAAGGCATGAGATTGGGCCATCTTTCTTATATAGTTGTTCTCTTTGGATTTTAAATAAATGAGTATTGCAAGATGAAATTGCCCAAGAGACTTTGAGATTTGGAGAGATACAGATCTCCCATCAAAGGGTTCAACAGTGGTTTTAACTAAAAGTTAGCTGAAAAGTGTACCAAAGATGCAGGGGCCAATTTACAGCACATGCATTAGGAGTGGGCATACAACAATAAACAAGAATGATGGGAACAGAATCCCTGGTAGCCCCCCAAGAAGTTCTGGCTATTGATTAAACAAAGGCACAGATCTTCAGAACTTAGCTGGGCTGCCTACGTGGCAGAGAATGAAATCTAAGAGGATATTGATAAATTCTCCCTGAAAGGAGAAAAGGATTCTCCATTATAAAATATTTCTTAGCCCCATGTATTCACTATACAAGTCTTACTATTTTTCTACTTTAAGTTTGTGCTTATTCTCTTTAGAGGGGGAATATATATATATATATATGTATGTATGTATATATATATATGTATGTATATATATATACATATACATATATATGGAATATAAGAGAAATACAAGGGGAAAGTTTTCCTCAGCTTGGTAGGAGAGGAAATATTTTGTTCCAATTATCGTTTCTATACCTTCTCATTAAATCTTTTTCTTTTAAAATTTTTTCCAAATTCATTTTATTTGAAGAAACAGAATAAAAAAAAAAAGAAAAACGAAAAACAGAAAAGCAATACAAAACAAAATTAAACAAAAGAAAAGAGAACATTATCATATGCCCAGCAGAACATCAAGAAGGATTCAAATTATATAACAAGAAATACCAATTTAAGAAAGTATATATATATATATATATATATATATATATATATATTAGTAGAAGAAATTATATTCATGAGTGTCTGTCTTTGCTTTACTTCCTTATAAATTATTCTTTTGTTCTCTGCTACACACTTTTTTTTACTTTATTGTTTTCCCCCCTTTTATCCCCATGCATACATAGACATCCCCCCCACATATTTCCCTTTCATCTTCCCCACCCCACAGAAGCTATACTTAAGAAAAGATATATTTATGTATACATATATAGATATTTACATATATACACACACTCACACACAATACCTCATATACACACATCTTTTCCATCCCCGCTTACTTTTTCATTAAATTCTGCTCCATAACTTACTATTACTTAACCTCCCCTCCCCCCAGGGATTCCTCCTTTGTCTTCTTCCCTCACCTTTGCTTCACCCATCCACCTATCCCTTTCCCCTTATCTCTTTATAGACACTTTGGAGGGTGCTATATCTTTTATGTTATATATGTAATATTGCCTATTGAACCAACTCCCTCTGTTTTCTAAAAGCTAATGGAGTCAGTTGTTAATAGAGCACAATAATGGAGGTTCGTAAGTTACAGTACTAAAAGGTATAACCCCTCAGGGTTACCTGTCTTTAAAATCTTAAGACTACTAGTAGTCAATTGTCCTCTGGTGACCCTCAACCTGTGAATAAGAGGCATGTCATCAAAAGGATGATATCTGTAACTTTTAAGGTAAATTACGGAGAGAAAGAAGACTTTGATCACCACAAAATCAGTGTGACAGTGTAGAAATATACAAACAAAAATCAAACCAGATTAGATTTCTGAATGACATTCACTTGTGAATCTCTTCCCAGAAGTCAAGCAAGGAACTAATTACTTGCTTCATCCCAGGAGAAGAGTCAAGTGTGGGATAGTTATCTCATCAGCTATATAGTAAGAAGTATCCTGCTCTACTTCCTCATCAGATACTTGGACTCCTGGGAATGAGAATAATCTATCTGAATACCTTTCTCAATGGAAATAAATCCATCCCATTATACCTTCCCATTCCAGAGATTCTGAATCCATAGCAGACTACATTCTCTAACTCCCATTGCCTGCTGATTTGTTCCCATTTCTTTCAACCCAATGCCATCAACATCTTACTCAAGATGAACTCATCTCTTCCTCCTGTACTCTCTGGAGTGCTTGCTCCAGATATAACAAGCTTGCTTTCTTCTTAAGCTTTTTTTTCTCACTCCTTACATATTCTTGAACTCACTAGGATCTGCCTGATGATTTGATATTTCTGACCCCTCTTTCCAACACTGGTATGCAGTACTTACATACCATGACTTACTGGGAATCAGAGTACTCCTTGCTCCTGTGTTCTGCCACCTCCAAATTCTCCCTCTATCACAATTATTCTCTTCTCTCAATAATATTTATCACCCAATAAAGATTCTGGTAGCTGTTATCTACTGATTTCCAAGACACTCTCCTTCCTTCATCCATGAATTTAGTGCCTGGCCCACAGTCTTTCTATTCTCCTTAATATTTTCCCCTCTTACCTGGAAGACTTTGAAATATGTAGTTACTCTCTCAAATACTCTAATATCCTGACTTCCAAATTTCTCAACTTACTCCTCTGACTTCCTTCAAGTCTCAGTTAAAATTTTACCTTCTGTAAGAAGCCTTTCTCAGACCTCTTTAATCTTAGTTGTTTCCCTCTGATATATATGACCCCCAATTTATCATTGATATTATGTTTATTGTTTATATATGTTATATGTTTATTGCAAGAGAGAGAGTTCTCTCCCTTCTCATTTCTATCTCCTGATTTCTCTGACTTCCTTCAAGTCTCAGTTAAAATTTTACCTTCTGTAAGAAGCCTTTCTCAGATCTCTTTAATCTTAGTTGTTTCCCTCTGATATGACCCCCAATTTATCATTGATATTATGTTTATTGTATCAAAGTCATTTGCATGTTCTGTTCTCCTTTAGGTTGTAAGCTCCTGGAGGACTAGGACTATTCCTATCTTTCTTTGTGTTCCCAGGACTTGGAACTATGACAGGTACATAGTGAACACTTAGTAAAGTTTTATCAACCTGTCTTATTGACTCTTAGTAGTTCCTAGTAGAAAAATGATCTCTTTTTATTTTTTCCAGATTGTGACTAGAATTTCAAATTGCTTTGTTATAATAAATTTCTTATTTTTTTTTGAAGGTTTTCTGGTATTTAATTAAGAGGAATGTTGATCTTTAAAAAGCACACAATGTTGATAAATTTTAGTACTTCACAGTCTGTTAGTGAAGTAGAAGACTTTGATCCAAATCTGAGTGGTATCCTGCTGTCTTATCCTTTCAAGGGTGTCTATCAAATTTTTCCTTCCACAGTGTAAAACTTGAAAGGCAAGAGAAGTCAGCACAGAGTAGCAAACAGGAAGGTCTTACAAAGGACTAAAGCAAGGACAAATTTGTACCTGATCACTAAATGCAGAAGAATAGTTGCAATTGTTCAGAACTAAGTTGATCTGCTTAGTGACAGTTTTTTTTTCTTTTGTATTATTATCTTTTGTTAACTTTGGACTTCTTCTTTAGCTCAATAAACATATTATGATTTAGGGAATAATAAGAAGGCCATGAATTTCAACAGTGCTCCTATATGAACAAGTTACAGAATCTTAGAATTGGAAAGGCCTTCAGAGACTAATCCAATATATCTGATAAGTTACAATAACTGTACTGGTCATTACCTAGCTAATAAGTGGGCATCCAGGCATTGTTAAATACCTTGTGTGAGGGAAAATCCACTACCTTATACAACATTCCATTGTTCTTTTGGCTAGTTGTAAATGCAAGGAATCATATCTTTATAAACTTTATAAAATCCAAAGCCCATTGGTAAGGAATTTTCTCCTCCTTGATGGAGATCAATACTTTGCACTGTGTGTGAGGGGCAGAGTAGAGTTATTGATCGGGAGGAAGGATAGTTCTGTTCTCTTTGGGTTTTCTTCAAGTCTCTAGGCATCAAAATTGTTTTGGACACTTCTGGCTTCTACCTTCTTTGAGGGAAGATGGAAGATTTCAACTCCATTTCAGGTTGCTGAAGGAAAAGACTTGGAATAGGCTGACAGAGAAGAGCTGGCAATCTCCATCATGTCCCTGTCTCCAGCTTCCTACACTCAAGACTTTAGAAAGCTTCTTGACTTTCTCTCTCTCTTGGTTGAGTTACCTTGATCCTAAAAGAGAGGTCCTCCCCTATATATTATAGGTATATATTCTCCTATGAAGATTTGACTTTTATTTCGCCGTCAATTTGGTTAAATGAATTTCTTTGCTATCTTCTGCTGTTCATTGTGAAACTTGTATTTGATTAGAAGGGATCATACCCTAGGTATAGGTATAGATATAGGACTTGGGGCCCTGGTCCCATTATTAACAAGTAGTGATTAGAAATTTAACTTGAAACTGAAAATCACAATTCCAACATCTAAGAAAGCAGCTAGATATAATTCTGACCTAGTACCCCCTCTCTCTATGGGGAGAGCAATGGAGCCAGGCTCCAACTTCTAGCTTCTTTTCTTGACAGAAAATAAAGTCTTTCTTCTAAGAGAGAAGGGTAAGAGGAGAAGTAGTTAGAGAAGAATATTGTGCCTCTTTTCAAGCCACACAACCTTACTACATATATGACAAGTTAAAATTTGCCACTATGAAATTTTCAACTATTATCCCCAAGTTAGTTCTCTCTTCATCATGATAGCTTTTTGATCATTCAAAGACAGCTACAGTATTCCCCCCCAAGTTTCTCCAGTAATCATTCTCAATTCCTTCAGCTGATCCACATATGGCAAAATGTTCTTTAAGGTATATTTATTTAGTTTGTGTATTATAATTAAGATTTGTTTGACTGGCTTCTGGAAAACTGGACAGAAATTCACCAGCTTGACCCCACACTGCCCTCTTCTATTAAATTCCTCATCCCCTTTGTTCACTGGTGATCTTGTCCAGCTAAATTTCATTCCTGGATTATTCTCACCATCCATTGCATTCAGTCTCACTACAGCTGAACAAAACTAGAGAAAATCATGAAACCGTGCTGAATGGATCTACTACACTTTTAGGTTATATAATCTAACTGCAGTAGGGCAATCCCTTTATATCTTCCTAACTTTTTTATTTAGCTTCAACTTTCTCTAGCTCCTTCTCCCTCTCCCCCCACCCACTCCTATCCCCACTCTCATCTTTCCACTTGAGAACTTTGCACTTGAAAAATTCAAGGCTATTTGCCAAGAACTCCTTCTTCTCTCCTTATTACCTAATTACCTTTGCCTGCTATCTTCTCATTCACCTATTTCACATGAAGAGATGTCCTTCTTGCCAAGGCAAATACCCTCTACAAATACAAGTTGTTCCACTCCAGTCCATCTTTCTAGAAGATTGTCCTATCATTCTTATTATTTTCCTTATCTTCAATCAGCCTCTTTGTCTACTGGCTACTTCCTTACTACCTACAAACATGCTCATGTCTCCCCCATCTTTAAAAAAAATCCTTATACTTTCATTCATCTTCCTTCTTTATCATTTATATATTTCCTCTCCTTTGAGGCAAAACTCTTTGAAAAGGCTATCTATATAATAGGTGTTTTTTACTTCCATTTACTACCTTCTTAACACTATGATCTGGCTTCCAGACACACACTTCAACTGAAAGTAGGCTTTCTAACATTACTATTCGTCTCTTACTTGCTAAATCTCATGGCCATTTCTCAATCCTTATCTTTCTTGACCTCTCTGCAGTTTTTAATATAGCCAATTTGTCTCTTGGTTTCTGTGGTATTGCTTTCTTTGAGTTCTCCTTCTACTTATCTTGCCACTCTTTCTCATTCTCTTTCCTCAACAAAGTTGTTAGAGCTCTTTTAGAATGAAAATATATGGTTCAAAAAATGGAAATAAAGTGGATACACATCAGTTATGATTCTATTTGTTAGAGGGAGTTAAGGAAATCATTTAAATGTAGCAAAATATTATTTTACTATAAAAATGAATATAAGGATTGAATAAGTGAATGAAAAAGCATGTATAAGGGTAGATAGAGAAAATGTTAATAATATAGTTTAAACTTGAAAATGTGCTGTGCATACTTCTCTCACCCCTAAAACTAGTTAAAAATTTATCAGAAAACCATGCCTTAAGGTCAGAGGAGGGGAGGACAAGAACTCTCTCAAGTACCCAAGAGGAGAAAGTGTTTTGAAAAAGCTTGGGAAGACTTATATGGATTTATGCAGAGTGAAGTTAACAGAACCAATAGCCCAATATAAATTATGACTACAAAAATGTGTAATGGGAGAACTGGCCAATGAGGGTCCAGTCTATATAAAGCATGTAAATTTTTTCCTATCTGATTTCAATTCTACATGTAGAAGTTTGGTGAACTACTTTTGTCAATAAGTGACTTAGGGACTAATACTATACCGAGGGTACCATAATTGGAGCTGAAGGTGCATTTTAGTGAATGGTCTTTCACTTTCTAATAGCTTTTGAGTGGGAAAGATTATTGTTAGTCACAGGTTGTAGTGCAGGTGGATTGCCCTGTTCCTGAGCACATGAAGCACATCATGCTGCACAAGAAAAATCAGATCAAAAAGGAAAAAAGATGAAAGAAAACAAAATGCAAGCAAATAACAAAAAAAGTGAAAAAACTATGTTGTGATCCACACTCAGTTCCCATAGTCCTTTCTCTAGGTGTAGATGGCTCTCTTCATCACAAGGCCATTGGAAATGGCTTGAATCACCTCCCTGTTGAAAAGAATTACCTCCATCAGAATTGATCATCATATAATCTTGCTGTTGCCACGTACAATGATTTTCTGATTCTATTCACTTTACTTAGCATCCATTCACGTAAGTCTCTTCAGGTCTCTCTAAAATCATCTTGCTGATTGTTTCTTATAGAACAATAATATTCCATTACATTCATATGCCATAACTTATTCAGCCTTTTTCCAACTGCTGGGAATCCACTCAATTTCCAGTTCCTTGCCTCTACAAAAAGGTCTGCCACAAACATTTATATACATGTGGTCCTTTCCCCTTTTTTTATGATTGCTGGATCAAAGGGTATGTGATAGCCCTTTGAGCATAATTCCATATTGCTCTCCAGAATGGTTGGATCAGTTCACAATTCCATTTGATGTTTATTCTTTTGCCTGATTGTTAGTGAATGAGTATTTGAAGACAAAATGGACCAATGTACTAAACTTATGAAAAGATTGGAGGAATTATCAGAAGTATCTTCAATGCCTGGCTTTGATAACAGAAATCACTAGAGCCAGTAGCAACTGTAGTAGCTAAGGCTGATGAGAAGTTAACTCTGAGGAGCAACTTGCGTGACCTAGTAGAAAAGTGGATTTACTTGTCAGCTGAGACACAGCTTTGAAAAGAATTAAGTCAGCTGAACAAGATGAGCAACTGACTTAATCATCTCCCCAAAGCAAACTTGGTGAGGGACCCCTCAAAGAGAAAAAAAAACAAAACCTTGGAACTAAGAGTCTTAAAATACCTGTTGGTCCCATATATTGCCTACTTGTGTGCCACAGGTTATTTATACCTAAAGTTTGAGCCTATTCCCTCTAGAGATTTTGTGTGAGTGAGCAGGAAGATCATGCTTTTGGCTTGGGGGAGAATGTTTTGTACCAACAACCTTTAACTTACACCTACTTTCCCCAAGATTTAAAACTTAGGAAATCCTATATGCCTTCTATTTAGGAGGATTGTTTTTAGGTAACTTCTATTTTTGCTATTCCTTTACAATAAATATTCTTTTGTAAAAGTACCCTAAGCAGTTCTTTACAAGCCTCATTCAAAGAAAGAATTTCCTTATCTGTAGATTTCTATGCTACTGAAATCACAAGTCCAGTTCCTATCCCTGTCCAAAACAGTATGGTGCAACAGAAAGTTCAATTAATTGAATTCTTGTGACTTGAAGTAGTACTAGATGAACTCTAAAGATTTCTCCAGTTCTTAGATTCTGAGATTGATATACTGTGGCAATACTTCTGGTACTACCTTAACCTACATAGCTGAGAAGGAAATATTTCTTCTTTTGGGGGATGGGGTATGGTGATCCGAACCGGTGAGTTGATTGTTAGAGAGAATATTAGATAAGAAAATTCCTCTATTCATGCAAATCTGCACCTGCTCTGAAATTTATAACTGTAGTTGCTTAGAACAAAACTTCTTAAAGTGGGGGCTACAACCCCATATGTGCTCAGATTAGAAATATGGTCACATAAAGATTTCTTGGACAAAAAGGGGTTTCCAATGGAGAAAGTTTAAGAAGTCCTGGTTTAGAGCACTGAGAGATTAAGTGAACTGCCCAGAGTCATATGGCTAGTATGTGTTACGGGTGGTACTTGAATCCAGGTCTTCCTGACTTAGACTAGCTCTCTATCTGGGTACAATTAAGTAGAGCTAGATTAGCTCATCAAAGCAGTTCAAATAATTATCATGATGCCAGGGCACTGAGTAATATTTCCAACAGTGGTTGAGGGACAAAAACTACAAAATAGTCACTGATTCTAGAACAATGTGCTCATCTAATCCCCTATTACAGAATCAAATATAATGTATTACAATTATGTGCTAAGTACAATTTCCCATTTAAAAAAATCTTTCTTTTCAATTTGTGGGAAAGCATATTTTTGGAAATATAAATTTAGTTTGTTAAATTTACAAAAGAACTCCTAAGAACTTTATGGGCTCTGGGATCTTAACATTTTTATTAATATTATATACACACACACACTCATTTAGATTCTTCCATTGCAATACTTATTTTTTAATGAAGTAAAAGCATGAAGAAAAACAAGTATTGGTAGTTTTGTCTTTTTTACTTAAAATTTTGCATTAGATTTCATTTGCATTGTTATCTTTAAAAACGGTCTGCTTGCACACAGAATCAGTAGATGGTTGGGCAAAAACAGTTCATTTCAACACAATTCTGTCTCTTCAAAAGTTAATTTGACCTTTCCTTTGCTCCCTTCTTCATAGCTCTACACTTTAAAAAATGCAAAAAAGAAAACAAAAAATCTATTAGTTCTTTATGTGGTATATTGCCCCATTTTTTCCTTGGATGGAAAAGAAAAGAGGTCTTCCTCTGTATGCAGTCAGGGTTTTCCTTACTGCCCTTCATTTCTCTCCCAAGGCAGTGTCCAGAAGAATGTGTCTATCAGACTCATTCCCATTCCTGACTTTCTCTAGTGCTAAACCTAACCATCATTCTCTTTCACACTTCTATTCTCCTGTTCCCAGACACCTGTTCTGCCAGCTGGTCCCTATATTTCTGTGGATCTGAGTCTCCTCATCCCTCTTTTTTTGTGTGTATGATTAAGAGAGGAAGAGCCTTAACTTGGCTATGTAGCATGGGACAAAATCAGAAATGGGGTTCTCCCTTCCTAACCACTTTGTATTTCACTATAATAATAACAATTTTATTCCATATTGTTTTATATATTTAATGTTATATAATATATGATAATATGATTATATATTATGTATGCAATCATATTATATATATTAACTACAACAATAGTACCTAAAACATATATAGCATTTGGTAGGGCAGCTAGATGGCACAGTGATAGAGTTCTGCGCATGCAATTAGGATGATCTGAGTTCAAATTCAGCTTCAGACACTTACTAGCTCTGTGATCTTGGCAAGTCACTTAACCCTGTTTGCCTCACTTTCCCCATCTGTAAAATGAACTAGAGAAGAAAATGGCAAGTCACTCTAATATCACTGCCAAGAAAAACCCAAATGCCAACTTTCTGGTCATCTAAGGACATAAGAAGTCTCATTCTGGGCATTTCAGACTTAATGGATTCCCAAAGACCATGGAAGTGACCATATCCTGCCCCAATGACTAGACTTTCCCATTGAGAGGCAAAGGAGATCTTGAGCCATTTTATACTGGTTTATAAGCCTTGATTAGTTAATTATTAAAAAAAAAGAAAAAAAATGTCCAAATGGGATCACAAAGTTGACTACAACTAAAATGACTGAACAACAAAAGTAAAGAATGCAAAGGTTTGTAAAACCTTTTACAGTTGTTAACTCATTTGATCCTTACTATAACTGGGAGGTTAGTATCCTTATTAATATAATTAATATTCTTATTTTAAAAATAAGGAACTGAGTCACAGAGAGTAACCTGCCCAGTCAGGGTCAAGGAGCTAAGTGTCTGAGGTTGGATTTGAACTCAACTCTTCCTGATTATAGGTCCTATGCTCCTTTGTGCCATTTATTTTGCATTTATATTTATTCTCTTTACTATACAGTTACATATGTACTGGTTCCCTCCTCTCCTCAGAATGTGAGCTCTTTGAGAGTAATGATTGTTTGATTTTTTTATATTTGTATTCCCAGTGCCTAGCACCGTTCCTGGCATACAGAAGGATCATTTAAATGGATGTTTGGTGAACATCGAGATAGTGAAGTGTTTATTACAGGGAGCTAGCATGGCTTTATCCAGAAGAGGTCATGGCAGACTAATATCATTTCCCTTTTTGATAGCATTACTAAATTAATAAGATGAGAGAAATGCTATGAATAGAATTTACCTAGATTTTAGTAAAACTTTTAATAAATATCTCATATTATTATTATGCAGAAAATAGAGAAATATAGATTAGATGAATATCTACTGATGACAGTATAGTCAGATGGATTCAGAATGTGTGAGGCTGAACTCAAAAAATAGTTGTTAATTGATTCAATATCAACATGACAGGAGATCAGCAGTGCAGTAGCCCAAGGATCTGTGCTATTTCATTTTTTTTTTTATCAAAAATTTGATTAAAGGCTCAAATATTATGATCAGATTTGGAGATGACAGAATCTGGAAGGAATAGCTAACACACTGGCTAATAGAAGTCACTATTCAAATGGTCTTGACTGAATGGAGTATTTGCTGAAATATAACAGAATGAAATTCAATAGTGATAAATGTATAATTTTGTGCTTGTGTTAGAGAAAAATCAGTTTTAGAGTCATTATATGGGGAGATATGGTTAGACAGCAGTTATTCTAAAAAAAGATCTTTACGTTTTTAATAGACTGTAAATTCAATATGAATCAGCACTGTAACATAACAACCAAAAAAGCTAATGTGATCTTGTTCTGTCTTTAGAGAAGACATAGTTTCCAGGAATAGGAAGGTGATGTTTTCATTGCACTCAGCCCTCATCAGACCTCATCCAGAATATTGCATTCAATTCTGGGTACCATAGTTTAAGAAGGAAATTGGAGAGTATCTAGGAGATGATAACTGGAATGGTGAAAAACCTTAGTCCATATCAAATGAATATTGAAAAAACTAGACATATTTATTTTGGAGAAAAGCTGTCTAAAGGGAAGGAGGATAGAATTCATGTGTTCAAGTATTTTAAGGACTGTCATGGAAGAAGGTTTATATTTATGTTTGTTGGCCCCCTGTGACAGAATCAAGAGCAATTAGTAAAAGATGCAAAGAGGTCTATTTAGGTTTGATGTCATTAAAAAAAAAAAACACAACAACAACTTCCTAACAATTAGATCTTGCCAAAAGTGGAATGGCCTGCCTGGAGAGGTAATGTATATTCCTTCTTCTTGGAGGGCAGAGGTGAAATGAGCAGTAACATATATTCTCTATGGACATGCCTTTTGTATAGTTTGGACAATTTGGCTACTCCCACTTTTGAGATTCTGTGTAATGTTCATTGACTGATTTATCTATGAGTTAATCACCAAACCCAGTCCAGGACTGAAACTGAATCTTCAGTTGCCATTGTTATTCACATTTTTGGAAAATTACAAATTATTTCTTCCACGGTGCTACTGATACTGCCATTGCTACTGTCATATAATTCTCAAGGCCACTCTGTTAATGGCTAACAGTGGTCTGGGATGAAAATCTTTATGAAAAGCTGTGATTCATAATTATTATAATTCATATAATAATATTATTATATATAATATTATAATATATTATTAATAATATATAATATTATATTATAATAATTCATAATTATTATAGCTTGTTTTTATCTAAAGTAATGATTCTTAGACCAGACCTGGCTATTTCCAATTAAAGGAATATCTTAAAATTCTTCAAGCAATATCAGTTTTAGTTTGTTTTAGTTTTTAATATCTTTTGAAGTTCTTTAGGATAATAAATAACAGTAATGTATTGTAACCTCAAAAAGTTTAGGTGCATATAAAACAAAATAATGTTGAAGGATAATTAATCCATTGTCCTTTGGATCCTTCTGCTAGCAAAGACTTTTCTAAGTAGAACAACTTTTGTTCTTGTCAAAATAGGTTATGGCTTGATTTCTACGATCTGCTTGTCACAAGGGAAGATGAGGGAAGTAAAGCTAGTTAATATTTACCTTTCTTCTCTTATTCAGTCTTTCAAACATAGCAGGTATATTCCTTTCTTTTCTTTCCTTTTTACTTTCAGTGCAAGGAGTGTTCAGATGAACATTACCACTCTGTGAAGGAAGAGAATGTGTTCGGTGAACTAGGTTGCAATAGCTACTACCTATTTTTTCTTTTCCTGAACCACAGAACTGAAAGCCAAATGGGAAATAAATTTAAAAATAATAAGAATAACAGCTATTAAATAACACTTTAAGGTTTACAAGCACTTTATGTAAATTATCTCATTTGTTCTTCACAACAATTCTGTCAAGTAGCTGCTTTCATAATCCTCATTTTACAGAAGAGAAATATGATGATAACAGAAGTTAAGCAACTTAATTAAGCAGGATTTGATCCTGACTCCAAATCCAGCACTCTATCTTAAAAACTATATAAATAACTGTTATTGCTATTACTGTTGTTTTTAATTTTCTATTTTATTTTATTTTGAAGCAAGTCTGATGCTAGGACCAGCACTGCTCACTCTGATATCTAGATGATTCTGTTCCACTTGCCAAAATCACAGTCACCTCTTTTTTGTCCACTTGCCATCTTGCCATCCTCTCCTAGAACCTTGAACTCTGCCCATAAGGTGAGGATGATGATAGATAGTTGGCTGCATCTGGATTCAGATTTCTGTTCAAACCTGGCCTCAGATACTAGCTGTGTAATTCTGGGCAATGTTAATCTTGTATGCTTGAGTTTTCTCAATGTATAATGGGGATGATAATAATAAAAACACCTAACTCCCAGGGTTGTTGTGAGAGTAAAATAAAACAATATTGTAAAAGTGTTTTGCAAACTTTAAAACTCTATATTAGTGTTAGCTATATTATTTTGCCAGAATTAGAGTTAATGTCAAATGAAATAATACATTTGTAAGTGCTTTTAGAGTTGAGGACTATAAAGACCAAGTATTAGTGTAATAGAGAAATTTTTAATCTAGTAATTTTGGGGAGTTACAAAATACTACATAATGAATCATCTGTATGGATTAGTCTATTGATGTCTCTTCATGAATTCATTATAAAAACTCAGGACCATGTAAGAACTTGTAGAAAAATATTGAACATTCTATTTTGGAATTCTCTGCTGCCAGTAAATATGATTCTTGTGTGTGTGTGTGTGTGTGTGTGTGTGTGTGTGTGTGTGTGTGTGTGTGTGTATGTGTGTGTGTGTGTGTGTGTGTGTGTGTGTTTGACTATCAGAGGAGTATTTGGCTTCTAAGGACTTCATGAGAAAACATAGTATAGAGAGATGATCTCTAAGCTGGGAAGTCCCAAGTTTTAATTTTGTCTTTAACACTATCTTTATGATCATTGGCAAGTGATCATTAACCTCTCAATCCTAGGTTCTAAGACTGTAAATCTCTAATGGTCTTTCTAAGACTGAAGGAGGTGTCAATCTGAATTCATAAAAATAAATTCCTCATTAGGAACTCCCTACACTGATAAAATGACAGGTCTAGTAGTAAGGAGGGGGTGAAAGACAGTAGCTTAATTTGGCAGCTAAAATTTTAATTGGCAAAAACTTATAATAGATCAAATTTTACTTTAAAAAGGAGAAGAGATTTTTGATAGTTTTTTTTGGAACCAAAATATCCGGTCATTTGGGTCAGTCCTAGATTCTTAGATGGCTAAAGTTGAAAAGGACCTCAGAGATCATCTAAATCATCCTACAAATTTTCTATTTGACATCAAACATGTTGGACTGAACTTTGGGATTAAATTGACTAGATGCTTTGGCATATATATTACAATAATGATTTAAAAACAGAAATAGGAATAAGCTTGGAACATTTTTATGGGAAATAGAAGGTTTATTCTTGTGGAATAGGTCCATTCTCTAAGCTTAGGACTATCAATAGACCTGACAAATACCAGAGTCAAATATTAGAAATGGTCCAATATCTGAAAATTCTGAGATGCCATATGTTTCCTCTTCCTCACTCCAAGCTAAGCCACTTTTGATGAAAAATGGTATAATATGGTACTCAGATAAAAGAGTAAATAGACTTCTTTTAATAAAACGGATTTGAGAATTAAACATAGCAGATAGGAAGATCCTGTAGGAATTTCCAGTGATATTTCATGATAGTATGTTAAAGGATGTGTTAAGCCATGGTTTACATAGCTTGCTGCTCCATTTATTAGTATTTTATTCTTGGAGTTCTTGGAAGAAAAGATATTATACTGATTTGATGATAATCTCTTCTTTCTGTATGACTGGACAGCAGAAACAAACCAAAATCAAACCTGGAATAATGAAAAAGAAGGAAAGAAGGTGGGGCAGGTGGTCAGTCAACATAAAAATGACACTTAGCTTATATAATTTTTCAGAAGGCAAATAGACTTGATCATTTGACAAATCAACATATTCCTTGAAATTTTCTGGAATTAACAATTTTTATGAAAATTGTAAGAAGCTCTGCTTTTGAATTTTAGAAGCTTCTTTATTCCACTTTTCCTGTAGAATTCTTTCCCATCCTCCAAACCTAGTTCAGACTTCACCTTTTAGTCATTCTTCCTCCCTATTAAAAATAACTTTGTCTTCCAGGGTCTGAAATATTATTTAGTTTTTCAACTTTCTAATGCAGTTATGGAATAATATTTTGCATTTTTGAATTATGGTTTTTTTTTAATTTCTGTGTTATTCCCCCTAGTATTACATAAAGTTAGGAACTGTGTCTTATGAAAGGACAATACCAGTAGCAAGAGACATATTGTATAAGTGAAAAGGCAAGGAATTTCTAACAATTAGATAATAACACAAATGCAGGACAGTAATAATGAATAACATTTATATGGAGCCTACCATGTTCGAGGTGCTTAGCACTGTGCTAAGTATTTTACAAATATTATCTAATTTGATCTTCCCAACATTTTAAGATGCCGATGCTATTATTACCCTCATTTTACAGTTGAGGAATCTAAGATAAACAGGTTAAGTGACTTGCCCAAGCTATTAAGTAGCTGAGACTAGATTTGAACTATTCTAACAATTGTGAGAGATGTGGAACCAATATAAAGAGTTGCTTAACATGGAATATAGTTAGGTAATATGAATGAGGATGATAAAGTAAATAATGTCCATTAATTGGTGTGTAAGAAGTAAAAGAATGGCAGAAGCAACAGTACAAAGTTGGAAACAACATAGAGATGTTTAGAGGAGATTGACCTAGTTACAATCGGATGCTTAACATTTTTCAGATCACTTATTAATCTTTTCATTTTTATGCTTTGCTTTAATTAATATTTTTTACTTTCTTCCAAATTTACTATTTCTAGAAATAACAAGAGAAATAGCTTTATGTCTTGCTTCTCCTTTGTCTATAAATATAATGTATCTTTGACAATGAATTTTATATTTTACCCCTAGCATATTCAGAGGTTGCTTAGTCTGCCTCCTTATACTTCCATGACATTGATATGTCCATATCTTAGTTCTGCTTCTACTGAAATACTTGTTTGCATTTTTTTTCCTCCTCTCTAGTAGGTAGCTCTCATCATTGTTCTCTTTAAGTCCTAGCTTTCTAGACTTATGCATCTTCTGGAAAGACAAGAATCTATTGTCTTGCACTTACTACTTTATGAGATGACTTGACAATTTTGAATATAGCCAATGTGAGAATTTCTTTTGTTTGATATATATCTATTTCTTTTTTAAAATAATAGCTTTTTATTTTCAAAATACATGCAAAGATGGTTTTCAAAATTCACCCTTGCAAAACCTTGTCTTCCAAATTTTTCTCCCTCCTTTACTCCTATCTCCTCCCCTAGACTGCAAATAATCCAATGCATGTTAAACTTGCTATGCTTATCTATTTCAAGAGTTAAGCTTTTCTTTTTAGATTGGGGAGATGTGGAGAGAAAACACATATTTATTAATTGAGAATAACAATGTAAAAAATAATTGTTTTGGTTACTCTTTTGGATCTGACACAATCTCCCCTCTATTCTAATTAAAGTAAAAAATTACCATTTTTTCCTTTCACATGTGCTTTCTGGAAAATCTATTTTCCTTGGAGAATGGAGGGAGAGAAGGTGGATTTTCATTAATTGAAAGGGAGGAAGGATTTTTAAAAAAGTTTTTTCCCCTCCAGCAATGTTAATACATTTTCTCATGTATGCAATTTGCTATCATTATAATTATGAGATCCTAGATCTAGACTAAGGCCCAGGGAGAGGTGATTTTTTCCAAAGTCACAAAGGGATATCAGAACAGCGATTCTAAGTCAGATTTTATAACTCCCCTGCAAAGCGCAAACACTCCACTACTGCATCTGTTTCCCAAAGACGTCATAAAAGAGGAGAAAGGACCCATATGTGCAAAAAATATTTGTAGTAGCTCTTTTTATGGTGGCAAAGAATTGGAAAATGAGTGGATTCCCATCAATTGGGGAATGGCTAAATAAGTTATGATATATATGAATGTAATAAAATCCTATTATTCTGTAAGACATGATAAGCTGGCTAATTTCAGAAAGCCTGGAAAGACTTAAATGAGCTATGTTGAGTAAAGTAAGCAGCACTAGGAAAATATTATACATAATAAAAACAAGATTGTGTGATGGTTAATTTAGCTCTTCTTAGCAATTCAATGATCCAAGGCAATTCCAAAAAACTATTTGCTATCTGCATCAAGAGGGAGAACTATGAAAATTTAATGTAGATTGAAACATACTATTTTTACCATTTTTTGTTTTTTTTTCTTTCTTGTGGTTCTCTTTTGTTCTGATTTTTCTTCTCTTACGTGACTTATATAGAAATATGTTAAAAATCTGTGTAAGCTAAAGAAATAAATTATTTTTTTAAAAAAGCACAAATACTCCATCATTATGAGGGGAGTTCAAGTTTTCACAATACTTTTTTCAAAACAGCATTGTACAAATATTATTATATTTATTTTTATGAGAAAGCTTAAGGTAAAAGTTTACATAATTTATTAAGGTGACCATAGATAAGGAAATATCAGAGGCAAAATTCAAATCAGATACCCTGATTCCAAAGCCAAAACCCTATCTGCTATAGCAATTCTTCTCTAAGTCTGGCATCACTACTCATCTGCATTTCCAAATTTGAAACACTTCTCTGTCTCTTTCCTTTCATATCCACTAACCAAATTCCTATTAATTCCATATTCATATTATTTTTCACTTATGTCCTAACCTCTCTAGCCTAGTATCAATAGAAGGGGCTTTGGCTCATGTATATTTTGACATAGTTGACCTTTGAGTTTCTTCCTACTTCTGAAATCTGTCTTTCCTTGTCTGGACTATTAAAAATAGTTTCTTAAAAGATCTTTCCTACTCTTATCTCTTTTCCCAATTCATCCTTTGGACTACTACCAGAGAATATTACTTATACATAGATCTGATCATCTTACTCCTTTGCTTAAAAATCTTCAGTGATTCCCTAATTGAATAAAATTCAATCTAGCATCACTCTACCTTTCAAGCTCTAACTCATATCACTATTTCCCATATACTTTCAACTCCTGCAGTACTCCATCACAGTGACCAATACTTCACTGATTATCACTGCCATCACCGCATGGTTATAAAAGCATCAGAATTTTTTCTAGACACTGGTTAGGCATTATTATAGACAACTATGATACAATTTGCCTTGATCTCACCTAGGGTCTGAAAACTCTTAACAAGTAAAATCAATTATGTGGGATCAGATACTGTGATTCAGAGGAAAAATCTCATTATCACTATTCAGATTCTATCCTGCATGTCTGTCCTTCCCTCCAAAGTATAGAGCTCATACATATATTCAATATGGCACCCAGATAGACATATATTACATCAAAGCTACTTTTCTATTCACAGAGCCCCACTGCCTTTCCAGTTAATACAAAAGTAAAAAACAACTTTTAAACACTCAAGTTCATCAACATTTCCACAAGTGCCAACACTTGATTCTTACTCCATTATCAGCTCATTTGAATAAGTAACAATGAGAATGCTATTCCCTGAATGAATGAACTAAAAGCACTGTTTTAAAATATTAATAGTGCTCCTCTCTGTAGTAGAAATATTTATAGGGGATAAAAGTAAGCAGCAGACTGGATCTGGTCCTTGACCATCCTGCCAGAAGCTGGAGGCATTATTTCTGCCTCACTTCCCCCCCCCCCCCAGCTGATCATTGAGGAGAACAATACTACAGAAAAGGCTTGGCATCCCTGTAACTGCCAGTACTAACCTGAACCAACTGCCACCAGTGGATAGGAAAGCCCCAAAGCTCCCAGAATAGCAGTGCTCTCTCTAGATCAACTATAATGCTATCAGAAAAGGTCTGGCAGCTCCCTTGTTGCTACCCAGTTGCTCCCCTGCTTCTGAAGTAGCAGTCAGTTATTAAAGATCTGGGGAAAAAAGTTCTGTGGACCAAAGTTCTCAGCACTGACATATAGTTTAGCATTACAAACAAATATGATTTTGTCCATGAAAATGGCATTAAAGAAGATATGCTATGTACTTTGCTGCTTTTCCATCTGGCTTGCAGTGTTAGTCTCTTCCTCTTCCTCCTTAGAATGTGAGAGCAAAGTCTGTATATATATATATATATATATATATATATATATATATACATATATATATATATATATATATATATGTATATATATATATATATATATATATATATAAAATTAATTCACTTTCACTCTGGACCTATAAATGATTGCTATGAATGTTTTCTTTTTCCTAATGGGTATTTTTCTATTTCCCAAATAGTAGTCATAAGACTTGTGTTCTCTCTTGATGAGTTTATTGATGCCATGATCTCCTTTTTTTTTTCCAGCTGGATATTCATTTCTGTTCATATATTTCCTTAGAAGAAGCAGGCCATGATTTCTTTCAATTTCTGTCAGTCAAATGATGCTTCAGAGATTTGAAGGGGAAATGCTATTTAAGAAACAAATTCCCTGTTGTCAGAGATCAAAGCCCTTCTTTCCTCACTTCTCTCTCAGGGCCCATCCACTTGAGATTCATTATTAAAAAACCTTGGGAATCTAGGATCTTTTTTTGCAAAATTGAGCCCAAGTTGATAGCCTTACATACTTCTCAAGTGACCCATTAGTTCAAGGAGCAACAAACTGGCAGGATTGCAAATTATCATTCATCACAGTTATTCCTTCACCTTTCCTGGAATGTCTTTGAAGGCACCAAGCATCAACAATATGTCATCAAAAGTCTTCTATCTACAGTGACTAAGATTCCATCTAATTTTCATGGCAGATAAAATATTTTTCTTCTAGGAATCCTGTCCTTTTTCCTATAAAATACTTCTAGTATTTTGCCTGACTGTTCAGAAAGCAAGTTGGAACCACTTCTGAAGAATTAATTCCTTTGTTCTTGAATAATGAATCCTTTCTTGATGGTTCTAGAATTTTGCTACAATTAGAGAAGTCAATGTGAGAAATGTATAGGCATTTGTTTTCCATAGTTATGAGAATTAAATTGGAGATATGAAAGTTAAATTAGAAAACTGAAACCCGCAAGGATACCAAGGAATAATCAAAAGTGGACTTTATCTTCTCCCAAAAGAATGTATGTTACATGGAGGAAGGGGTTGACTTTTGTAATCAGGGGTGATGGCCTGAGATTTGAAAAGAATCTTTTGTTCTGTTCCCTTTGCTGGTTCAGAATTGAAGCTCCTTTGGGGCAGGGATTGGCTGTGTAATGAGGGGTGACAATTCATGATGTCTAACTTCTGTAAGATCCAATTAATGGGGAATTCTCCTATCTCTCCAGGAAATAGGGGAAGGAACAACTCTGTACTAGACAGAAAGAAAAGCAGTTTGTGTTTGTGTGTGAGTGAGTCTGTTTCTTCTTCTCTGTTTTTCTCAGTCAGCTAAATTATAAAGTAAAAGAATGGCCATTTGGGGAGTTAAAAGTGCATCTTGATGCCAAGTAACCTGAATTTTTCTTAAGCTTTCAAGCTTCTCTCCCTAGAGGGGGCCACTGCATGTGGACTTACATCCAGTCCAGCCTCTCCAAAGAACTATTGGTTTCCCCCAAAAAAACATGCTCTGGAATAAGACAGGCTAGATAGGACTCTTTGTTCCCCAACCTCCTAGTCCCAAAATTCTTTTCAGGGGACTCTGGATTCTGAAAAGGTATAGCCTATCTCCACATGATTTGAGGAAATCTAGAAAAATCCACTTTACACTTTAAAATCTTTTCTCCTTCCCTATACAGCCATTCATATAGGGAAGAGTGCAAAAATTTAGGGGGAGATAGGAACCATTGGCATTTGGCTCCCAGGGGACTGTGAGACATGGGTCTCAAATAGTTTACTGTCATTTCAAAGATTTCAGGCAGGAAAAGACAATTGAGTTGAGGGGGAAGAGGAGTTTTCTCCCAAAAATGTGACCTAAAATACTGTGTTTAAATTTAAACATGATAGAATTACTTTTATTTGATTCATTTGGAGACAAGATTTTAGAAATGTATGTGCATTAATATTGTAGTACTGCTACTAGAAGTTCAAATCTGTATTTGATTTGATTTTAAGTTTAAAAAATAGGTTATCAAAACAAAGTTCTCTGGTAACTTACCTGAAGAGGTCCCATGTTCATATCTCCTCATATGTTGCTTTCTAAATTATATATTGAACAATTTGTAAAATTATGAACTATGCTTTTAAAATGTCAGATCTGTTGGACATATGTATAAGTTTTATGAAATTGGGTACACAGTTGTTTAGATATTAATCTTTTTTATTATAGCTTTTTATTTACAAAACATATACATGGGTAGTTTTTCAAAATTGCAAAACATTGTGTTCCAACTTCTCCCCTCCTTCTTCCCACCCTCTACCCTAGATGGCAGGTAGTCCTATACATGTTAAACATGTTAAAGTATATGTTAACTACAATATATATATATACATATATATATATATATATATATATATATATATATATATACATATTTATACAGCTATCTTACTGCTCAAGAAAGATTGGATCTAGAAAGAAGGTTAAAAAAACCTGAGAAGAAAAACAAAAATGCAAGCAGACAATAACAGAAGGAGTGGAAATACTATGTTGTGGTCAACACTCATTTCCCAGTGTTCTTTTGCTGGATATAGCTGGTTCTGATCAATTGGAACTGTCCTGGATCATCTCATTGTTGAAGATGGCCACTTCCATCAGAATTGATCATCATATAGTATTGTTATTAGATATTCACCTTCCTTTTTTTTTTTGGCTGGGGTTAAGTGATTTGCCCAGGGTCATACAGCTAGGAAGTGTTAAAGTGTCTGAGTCCAGATTTGAACTCCGGTCCTCCTGAATTCAAGACTGGTGCTCTATCCACTGCGCCACCTAGCTGCCCCCAGATATTCATCTTAAAGGAAGGGAAAAAGAGTTCCTTAGTGGAACTTGCCATTAAGCTAGGAGAAAGGAAACACCTCATGAGGTTAGTGCATGCATTAGCTGACAAGCTAACTCCTGAAAGGGACTTAGCCCCTTATAAGATTTAGCTATAAGGAGGAGAAATGGGGTCAGAAAGCATAGTGGATTTAGGAAAGACACCACATGGCATGGGGGAAGGGGAAGGGGAAGGGGAAGGAGAAAGGACAAGACACCATGAAGAACAGTGCCATGAGAGACAGACCCAAAGGAAGAAAGCTGCCATGGGAAGGCCTGTAGGAAATTTTATGGAGAGGCTTTAACCTCAAAGACATGACTGGGATTTCTGACAGATCGTGGCAAGGTGAAACTGTTGAAGACCTCTACAGAAGATGGGTCTCAGGAGTTTGACCTGGGTTGGATTTTAGACTGAAAAACCTCTGCAGATAGTGGGATCATGGAGCTAAACTGATGTCTCTCAGTGCCTTCTCCCTGCCTCCGGGCTCTAAGGTGGGGGCTGGACAGGCAGGGGAGGTGACTTCAACGCTGGGGTCCATTCCTCTGGTTTGTAAATTTGCTGAATTTGGAAAAAGCTTGGTTCTGGGTGTAGAGTTCCAGTCTCTTCACCTTTAAGTGTCTGAAGATTTTTGATTGTGATTATTGGTAGTTAATTTGAAATTTAGGATTGAAATATACTAGATTTTTTGCATGACCTGTTGGCTTGGGAAGGTGAAAGCTTAGTCCACCCTTCCCTCACTGGGGCTGGCTGCTCCTTAGAAGTTATAAAACAAACCCACTCACTGGAACTTATCTCCCCCCCCAACTTCTGCCATTACTCCTCTGCTAGTTAAATGAAATTTAACATTAATTGTTTCAATTGTTTAAAGGGATAGGTTACATTTACATGGTGTTAATAACTTTTTACTTTTCAAGTCTGTGATTGTTTTAAGTCAAAATCACTTGTGATGCTATATAAAAGGTTCTACTGCTTAGCGATGCAAGGAACTTCTAAGAAAAGTCTGTTAGATTTCTGGCTAATTGCAAATTCTCTGAAAATGGTTATTTCAAAACTTATTCAGTAAATTATCTAATTTATTAAGTGCATCATGGTCTCATTATTTAATGAGTATAATAGCAAATGTGCTTTCTTGAAGCACCTAGAGCAGGATTTCAATCTGACAGTCCTGCATATCTAGCTTTGCCTGTGCTCTACAGGCACATGGGACAGATCAGTTTAGGATTTAAAACCCGATTAAAGAAAATTGCTATTGAAATGAAATCTCTTGGGATTATAACTTATACTTTTGAGTCTTGAATTTGGGAATGATTATCTGATGAATTTCTAAGTTAGACACCCACTATTTGAGAGCTGGGTTGGCTATAAGGTAGGATTGTTACTATATGACTGCTTGTCAACTATGATTTATGTGTCCTCAGGCTGAGGCCCTGAAGGATCAGCTTTGATGCTATTATAATCATGTTCCTGCTTTTTCCTATAATCAGTGTAAATAGAAACCATAAATACAGTTCAAGTATGTAATGTCTTGCTCTTTTCAATCTGGAAATGTGTAGTATATTTTATGTATATGTAGTCAATGTATCTTATAATTAGATAAATGAGTATTTGGTCTGGTCATCTATCTGTTGCTAGATATGTGTCTGTACACCTGTCTGTGGGACTTGTTATTTTATTGATTATTGAAACTGAAGCTCAAATATCTTTTTGTATGGGTTAGAGAAGAGGATTTTAGTGTACTTAAGTTTTCTTAGAGGGATGTAACTTATGGAATATTTTGTACATCAATGGGAAAGTCACTTTTATTTGAGTTTGTTACTAATGTGGGAATTACATTTGTATAGTGTGTATAGTGTTTCCTTTTGAATAATTTATATTGAAAAGCTGTTGGCCCATATATATTGGCCTTTCCCAGTCCATCCTACAATAAGCAAAAGGTGGGGGGGGAGGGAAATATCTTTAAAAAAATATACTGGCAGAGTCTTGACACATGCCTCATGCAGGACTCTAGGTTAATCTCTATATCAATATCCTACTTTTGACAGATAAATGAGACCATTAATGAAGGATTTTGTGATTACTTCTATTATTCTGATGGGTTACTTTTGGGTTATATTGTAATTCCTTTGAAAAGAGATGATGCTTAACTAGCTATTTGCAGAATCTTCAGAGAAAATATAATCACACCTCCCAAGAATGAGAGTTCTGTTCTTTGTACTTGCTCTTTCTCTCTAGTTCTTTTAGGTTTTTTTTTTCCTCCACACTTTGAGCAATTCACCTTCAAATGGGTTCCCTATAAGGAGTATATCAATCCTGTGAGGTAGGGAGGCTATGTAGGATTAATGCTTTTCTCTTTCTCCAATAGTATTTGGGTCTTAGGATGTTAAGATTTGGGTTAATATTACTGGGAAAGATATCCCATAAACAATTCAGTTTGACACATGTCAAATTGAGGAAATTTAACTAGCCTTGACAAGTAAGTAGAATTGTGTTCTGATAGAAAAAGGGGATTTATGGAATGAACTGTCCAATTTGGAATAATGTTTGGTTTGCTACAAGGGCTAAACATTTAGAAATGTAGTTCAAAGAATAAGTTGGTTATATATGTAATAGGTATAGATCTCTTATGAAGATTTGGTCTTAAGGCAAGTAAAAGACACCAAATGCCTGGGGAGAATTGGTAAAGTACTCTGTAAAGAATCTGAACAAAAAGCAATTTCTATGTCTGTGCTACAAATTGCCCCATATCCAGATAGTACCATTCCCTTTGGGTATGGAAAAACATGAGAGTGAATTCCTGATGTTCCCAAAATAACATTCCTGGGGAGAACTACAATGCTTTATGCTAGCCCCTTAGCTCTAGAGATCAGCTTGCTTCTCATGGCAAGGTGAAATTCCAAAATCTAGGGATTGAGTGGCATGTACCTGAAAGTGGAACGTAACTGAGGGTAGCTCTGGCAATTTCTCAGGATTTGCAAACCTTGGGTGGAGACAGCACTTTGAAACCTGCTCTGCCTGGGAACTGAGTGGGCACCTGTGCACTTACCCAGTTGGCTATTCCTTTTACCCTGGCATTCAATGAAGAAAGTAAGACTGAATCAGGAAGAATTAAATCAAAGACAATAACTGATGAATTCAAGGCTAGAAATCTAGTTCTGGATTTGGGTTATTCCTACTCTGATAAATAAATATTATTGGATAAATTACATCAGAGAGGCAGTAAAGAAAATAGCAAAATAGATGCCACTAACAGAATGACAGGGGAAAATAGAATGACTCTAGAAAGGTCATTGGCAGGAAGAGGAGAAACACGTGTTACAATTGGAAGTTTCATTCTTAGTACAGTCCTATCAGAAGAATTAGCAGAGAATTAATTATCCATCCTGTGTAAGAAGATCTGTTCAGGGGTTAATAGACTTTAATGAGGTAGATGTAAAAATTAGCCAAATCTGAGGAGTCTGAAAAGGATGTGGAAACCAAATTATTAAAAAGAAAAAAAAAGGGGAAATTGTGAGAAATGCCTGGTTATTTGTTTTCTACAGTTTGAAGAATTAAATTGGAAAAATGAATCTTAGATTAGAAAACTGAAACCTCCAAGGACCATCAAGGAATAATCAAAGGTAGAGTTTATTTTCACCCAAAGATGTAAGCTCCTAATGAGCAGGAACTGACTTTTGTAATGAAGGATGGTAGTTTGAGATTTGAAAAGAATGTTCTTTTTGCCCTTATTCTTTCTCTGTTAACCTACCTCCTTCTAGAATGGAAGCTCCTTGGGAGCAGGGCCTGGCTATGTAATGAGGGGTAGAGATTCATGACAAGTAACTGGGGAATCAGAAGAGGATCTTCAGGATAGGAAACAAAATGCTGCCTTTGGAGTTTCAAAAGTGTGCCTACTCAACTAGGCACCCATTATTGCAAGAATATAAAATAAATCTTTCTTGTATTCATCAGTAAGCCTGTAAAGTTCTTGGCAAGCTATTTTGTTTCTTAGGCATTAATCCACACCTAACACCATATACCAAGATAATGTTGAAGTGGGTTCATAATTTAGACATAGTGATATTATAAGCAAATTATGATAGTTTATCTCCTAGATATGTGGAGAAGGAAGGAATTTATGGCCAAAGGAGAACTGGAGTTCATTATTGATCACAAAATAGATAATTTTGATTATATTAAGTTTAAAAGCTTTTGACAAACAAAACTAATGTGGACAAGATTAGAAGCAAAGTAATAAACATTTTTATATTCAAAGGTTCTGATAAAGGCCTCATTTCTAAAATATAGAGAGAAATGATTCAAATTTATAAGAATTCAAGCCATTTTCCAATTGATAAATGGTCAAAGGATATGAACAGACAATTTTCAGATGAAATTAAAGTCATTTCTAGTCATATGAAAAGGTGCTCTAAATCACTTTTGATCAGAGAAATACAAATTAAGGAAACTCTAAGTTACCACGATACACTTCTCTGATTGGCTAAGATTACAGGAAAAGATAATGATGAATGTTAGAGTGGATGTGGGAAAACTGGGACACTGATACATTGTTGATGGAATTGTGAAGGGATCCAACCATTCTGAAGAACAATTTCGAACTATGCCCAAAGGGCTATCAAAATGTGCCTACTCTTTGATCCAGCAGTATTTCCACTGGGATTGTATCCCAAAGAGATCTTAAATGAGGGAAAAGGACCCATATGTGCAAAAAATGTTTGTGGCAGCTCTTTTTGTAGTGGCCAGAAACTGGAAACTGAGTGGATGTCCATCAATTGGAGAATGGCTGAATAAATTATGGTATATGAATGTTATGGAATATTATTGTTCTATGAGAAAAGATCAGTGGGATGAATTGATGCTAAGTGAAATAAACAGGACCAGGAGATCATTATACACAGCAGTAACAAGATTATTCGATGGTCAATTCTGATGGATGTGGCTCTTTTCAACAATGAAAAGATTCAGACCAGTTCTAATGATCTTGTGAGGAAGAGAACCATCTATACCCAGAGAGAGGACTGTGGGAACTGAATATAGATCACAAAATAGCATTTTCATTCTTTTTGCTGTTGTTTGTTTGCATCTTATTTTCTTTCTCATTTTTTCCCTTTTTGATTTGATTTTTCTTGTGCAGCAAGATAATTGTATAAATATGTATGCATACACTGGATTTAACATATACTTTTACCATGTTTAACATATATTGGATAACTTGTCATCTAGGGGAGGGGGTGGAGGGAAGGAGGAAAATTGAAACACAAGGTTTTGCAGGGATTAATGTTGAAAAATTACCCATGCGTATGTTTTGAAAATAAAAAGCTTTAATAAGAAAAAAGATATTTTGTTCCTTTTAGCAAATAAGTTGTCAGGCAGCTATTTGTAGCACATAAAATATACCAGAATGATTGACTACCTTAACAATGGGCAAAAATAATTTAACCAAAATTTTGCATAATTACTTATGATCCAAGAATCTGAAATTCAGAATCTCTCTAAATTGCCCTATAAAATCACACATTACAAGACTTTCTATTACTATAAAGCGAGGTTTTAGTCAGGAGATAATCTTTATTGCCTAGGTAATGGGGTACATACACAGAGCTCCTGAGATGGTATCTCTTCATATTAAGAGGTAAGGGAGATTTTTTTTTCAGGAGATCTGTAATGATGTGTAAGGAAAATGCTTTAGAGAGATAGTGGAATATGTGCAAACATTTCTTTACTGTTTGAAGTTGTTTTTGTTGTTGTTCAGTTGTTGGGTTGTTTCTGGCTCTTATCTGTGGGGTTTTCTTGGCAAAGATATTGGAATGGTTTGCCATTTCCTTCTCCAGTAGCTGACTACTCCTATGATTTAGAGGAGTCTTTTTCAATAGTGTAGTCCGAATTGTAGATATCTTCAAAACATCCTGAGTCAGCTTCAGCCATCTTATTTGCTTTCATTTCATGATTCCATGGCATCCAAAGAGAGGTCATATTGTAAGGGAAAGATTTCAAGGCCTATCTCCTGAGGCTGTGTGGCCCTAGGAAACAGGCTTTGGTCCTTGGCTTTTTCATTTGTTTTCCATTCTAAGTGAAAGAGTGGTAACTCCAAATCTAGGAAGTTTCTCAGGGTTGTGAGAGGAATCTGAGAATCAGAACCCAGAACATTTATTATAGTCAGAATGGCACTGTTACCCTAAGGAGCAAGCAGCACACTTTAGAAATGACCTTCAGGATTTCAACCCAATGGTGAATGAGACAAAGATTTAAAGGACAAAAATGTTGCCTTTGGACCAGTACTTACTGGTGCTATGTAATTAGTGAGTGAACTAAGTTTTAAAAAAATCTTTAGATGCATTTTAATTGTTTTGATCAGCCAAAATCTACTTCCTCATTCCAATCCTGTCTCCTTCCAACTGAAAACAAAAGAAAAGCAAAAACCAGTACAAAAATGTATAGTCAATTAGAAGAAATTTCCACATTAGTCACATTCAATTTTTTGGTCTCATTTGTTTGTCTCTTTCTGAATTCTGAGTCTTAGTGCTTCTCTATCAGGAAGTAGGTAGTAAGTTTCATTATCAGTGCTCTGGACTCATGATTGGTCACTATACTGAAAAGAGTATAGCACAATAGTATTTCATCACATTTATGTACCACGTTTGTCCATTCCCCAATTTATGAGCAATCTTTCAGATTTCCATTCTTTGTCACCTCAAAAAGAGCTACAAATATTTTTTATAGAAATTTAGATTATATTTTGTTTAGGACTAATTCTTGCCTGAATCTACCTTCACTTTAATCCCCCCTACCACGTTCTCCTCTTTCCCTATTTTTCTATTGGAGGAAATATATGTGTGTGTGTGTGTGTGTGTGTGTGTGTGTGTATTCTGTATTCTTTCTAAGCTGAGCTAATTTTTATGCTTACTTTCTTACATTACAAGGGTGTTTGGAAGAGGAATGTTTCTTCTCTCTTTATCTTTGAAGTAAATATTACTTTATAAAATCTGTAAGATCTTAAACGGTTAAATGGAGCTAGAGTTAGTCATTGTCCCTTATAATTAGAAGAACACAACTGGAGTTAAGCCAAGAGTAATAGAGGCAGCCCAACGCTTAAGCTAACCCTTGAAACTCTGAGAGACACATGTAGCAGTTTGGCTCTGGGAGACAGGAAAGAGCTGACTAGTTTTGCCAGTTACAGAAACATAAATCCAGATAGAAGTTTGTCATGAAACAGCCATGGAGTAGCCAGAATGTTGGATGTAGGATCAGAACACATGAGTTTTAATCTTATCTCAGACATTTATTAGTTCAGCAACTCTGGATTAATACTTGTCTTCTCAGGTTTTTAATCTGTAGCATGAGGTTGTCAATACTCATACTACTTGTCTCAAAGATCTGTTGAAATTAAAGTGTTATGTAAAGGGTAGAGACAGGGACTGGGCCTGTGACTATTGGTATGGGGAACTCCCTACTTAAGGAAACTTTTCACTTTCGAGTATCTTATTTAAGATAGAAGAGTTTCTTCTCTTATTTAAGAGTCTTATGGTAACAAATGTGAAGATCAAGTACAAGTAGTACCTGAGATTAATGGTGTATTTATTTTATTCTTCACTGACTTTTAATGAAATCTTTGAGATTCAACCTCTCCCTGATTACATTTTTCCATAATGACTATGTATCTCAGAATATGAGTTACAAAGCCTCTTGAAGATGAAGAATGTGTGAGGACATTGATGTGGCTTTTTTTATTTTTGTTTTGTTTTTGTTTTTGTTTTTGTTTTTTTTTTGTTTGTTTGTTTCTAAGAATTCTTGTCTTCTAGAATCATAGAGTCCCGGCTTTCTAGAAATGTGACTTGGTATGAGAATGCTCACTAAATACTCTAATCAGCTCTGCCCATTGTAGGGGTTGCTACAATTCAGAGGAAAGTCTAATGCTTCCATGAAGACCCCCAAAGATACTTCTTAATAGTATAAGGGAACCCCAAAGAATTGAATAAACTGAGTTCTTATTATTCCCACCTATTTTATAGTAATCATGTTTTCTATTTGATTCATTCTATCTGTATCTGAGTTGGGAAATTGTCTTTTAGGCCTAGATAAGGATGATTTCTTACTGGAATATATATATACTTTATTTTGACATCAGGCATCCATTACTTTTAAAGATAAAATAATGTTGCGGTTTAATATTGCAAAATGATCCATACTTGGTTGAGAACTATTCAATCATTCTGATATTCCTTATGTCATTGCAAATGGATGAAATTATTTTCCATGTAAATAATTTGTGACACTACTAGTTTACCTAAAGAATAGAAACATTCTTATACTATGGTATTTTAGGTATCTCTAATCAAGCAACCAACAAGCTTGCAGTAAGTGCTTACCATGCACAAAATTAAACAATCCCTACTCTCAAGAAAGTTACATTATATTGGAAAAGTCAATATAATAATAACAATAACTAATATTTATATAGTTTTTGCTATATATCAGGCACTGTGCTATTGTTTCACTGGAAACTGAGGCAAACAGAGGTTAAATGACTTAATCAGGGGAGGGGGAAGGAGGTCACATATCTAATGAGTGTCTGAGACCAAATTTGAACTCAGGCCTTCCTTACTCTAGGCCCAGCACTCACTCCACAGCACTACAAACTGTCTATACTTAAACTCATAGTCAAAATGCATTCAAAATAAACATAAGGAAGATGGGCACCAGCAGACAAGGCTTTTGGAAAGATGTCATGTAGAACATGATATTTGTGCTGAATTTCAAAGAAAACAAAGAATTCTTAGTGGAAAAGATAAGGATGGAATATATTGCAGTCATAAAGAGCTAACTAATGCAAAGATAGAATATCATGTGTGAGGAAAGAAGGCTTGTCTGGGAGGGAATGATGTATTACAAGGTTAAGGAGTAAGGTAAAGGAAAAGGTTTTCTTTTTCTTTTTTTTTTTTTAATAATAGTTTTTATTTACCAAATATATGCATGGGTAATTTTACAACATTGACAATTGCCAAACCTTTTGTTCTAATTTTTCCCCTTCTTCCCCCCTAAGATGGCAGGTTGACCAATACATGTTAAATATGTTAAAGTATAAATTAAATACAATATATGTATACATGCCCAAACAATTGTTTTGCTGTACAAAAAAAAAAAAATAGGACTATTGAAATAGTGTACAATTAGCCTGTGAAGGAAATCCAAAATGCAGGCGGACAAAATTAGAGGGATTGGGAATTCTATGTAGTAGTTCATAATCATCTCCTACAATTCTTTTGCTGGGTGTAGCTGGTTCAGTTCATTATTGCTCTATTGGAACTGATTTGGTTCATCTCATTGTTGAAAATGGCCACATCCATCAGAATTGATCATCATATAGTATTGTTGTTGAAGTGTATAATGATCTCCTGGTCCTACTCATTTCACTTAGTTCATGTAAATCTCTCCAGGCCTTTCTGAAATCATCCTGTTGGTCATTTGTTACAGAATAATAATATTCCATAATATTCATATAACACAATTTATTCTGCCATTCTCCAGTTGATGGGCATCTACTTAGTTCCAGTTGATGGACATCTACTTAGTTCCAGTTTCTGGCCACTACAAAGAGGGTTGCCACAAACATTCTTGCACATACAGGTCCCTTTCCCTTCTTTAAGATCTCTTTGGGATATAAGCCCAGTAGTAACACTGCTGGGTCAAAGGGTATGCACAGTTTGATAACTTTTTGAGCATAGTTCCAAATTGCTCTCCAGAATGGCTGAATGTATTCACAATTCCACCAACAATGTATCAGTGTCCCTGTTTTCCCACATCCCCTCCAACATTCTGCATTATCTTTCCCTGTCATTCTAGCCAATCTGATAGGTGTGTAGTGGTATCTCAGAGTGGTCTTAATTTGCATTTCTCTGATTAATAATGACTTGGAGCATCTTTTCATATGGCTAGAAATAGTTTCAATTTCTTCATCTGAGAATTGTCTGTTCCCTTGACCATTTATCAATTGGAGAATTGATTTCTTATAAATTAGAGTCAATTCTCTATATATTTTGGAAATGAGGCCTTTATCAGAATCTTTGAACTGTAAAAATATTTTCCCAGTTTATTGTTTCCCTTCTAATCTTATCTGCATTAATTTTGTTTGTACAAAAACTTTTCAATTTGATATAATCAAAGTTTTCTACTTTGTGATCAATAATGAACTCCAGTTCTTCTTTGGACATAAATTTGTTCCTCTTCCACAGGTCTGAGAGGTAAACTATCCTCTGTTCCTCTAATTTATTTATAATCTCATTCTTTATGTCTAGGTCATGAACCCATTTTGACCTGACCTTGGTGTATGGTGTTAAGTGTGGATCAATGGCTAGTTTCTGCCATATTAATTTCTAATTTTCCCAGCAATTTTTGTCAAACATTGAGTTCTTATCCCAAAAGTTGGGGTCCTTGGGTTTGCCAAAGACTAGATTATTAAAGTTATTGATTATTTTGTCTTTTGGACCTAACCTATTCCACTGATCAACTAGTCTATTTCTTAGCCAATACCAAATGGTTTTGGTAACTGCTGCTTTAAAATATAATTTTAGATCTGGTACAGCTAGGCCACCTTCATTTGATTTTTTTTCATTAATAAAGGAAGAGGTTTTCTGAGGGATTTAAAAGCCAAAGTTTATACTTAGTTCTAAAAATAATAGTGAGCCATTGGAGTTTATTGAGCATGAAAATGACAAGTAGTAAAGTAAAATCACTTTATCAGCTGTGAGGAAGATGAATTGGAAAAAGGAGAGATCTGAGGCAATTAGGAGACAATTGTAATAGTCCAAGCTAGATGTGATGAAAACCTGACCTAGGATAGTGGCCATATGAGTAGAAAGAAGGTCCCAGATGCAAGAAATGTTGATGTTAGAAGTGACAAGATTTGAAGACTTGTGAGACAAGAGGAGTGAGGAATCTAAAATAATATGAAAGATATAAACCTAAGTGACTGGAAAGTAGTACCTCCTACAAAAATAGAGAGAAGAGAGATGGATTTTGAATGAAAGACGAGTCTACCTTGGATATGTTGAGTTTGTTATACTTTAAGGACATATACTTTGACATTTGTCATAGACTATTAGAGACATGAGACCAGAGTTCAGGAGAAAGATTAAGGTTGATCATTACATATCTGAATCTTCTTTGGAGAATTTATAGAAGGCATGGACAGAAATTAGGATGAGAAATCATTGAGGAGTGCAATCTGCTCTTATGGAGGCAGTGCCTCTTATGGAAGACATTGATAATATCTGCAATACATTGACATATTGAAGATGAAAAAAGCTTAAGTGAAATTTATCAAGCAATGTAGAGAAAAAATTATGGATCAGGACATATTATCACTACCAGAATTCTGTTTCCTGGGGTCAGCTTCTTCAATCTGCTTTTCACAGTTTTTTTCTTCCTCTGTTGTAAAGAAAGTAATTTTTTTGAAAGCTCTGTGTTCATACTGGTGGCAATGGTGATAGTAGCAGGGGTTCTAGTGGCAAAGGAGAGTTAGTATACAACAGGTAGCAATTATTTGTTTCTAAATATCTTTAAATTAGAAACTGCCTCTAGTTAGTTTAGTTAGATTCAACTGCAGGCAGATATGGTTTATGTGGAAGTGATATATCGACAGCAAACATCAAAACTCATTCCCAGGTGTTAAAGGCCAAAAAAAGAACATGTTTTTTCATAGTAACTTTTAGTCTGTGAGACATGCCAGATTTGCTGCAAATCAAACATGAATCAGCATAGAGGATGAGGAAATGTACTCAACAACAGTCTTACTGTCTAAATGTCACTCAACTGCAATCAAATTGCTAAGACAATTTACATTATGGGAAATTGACTTTGGCATTAAATTACTTCATAGTGAATAACACTATTACAAAGAATACTAAGTGGGCTAATGAAATTGTACTTTAAACAAAAGTCTGTTGTGGGAAGAAAGCTATATTTTAATGGGGCATCAATTATTCCTGAGTCACTGTGTTACTGGAGGTTGATAAAAGTTGTCTCACTCCTTGGAACACTGCTCCCACAGTCTATTGAAAGCACCCAAAATATGATTTCCAAATTGGAGACAAAAATGAATATATTATTATTCCCAATTACAAAGCTTCAGAGGGAAATCATTCAAGTCACGTCTCCAAAAACCTTTGACTGAATTCCATGTCTTACAATCTTCATTTGCACAAGACATAAAAAGAATGTGCTTGTTTCTCTCTTTTTTTCTCTAAAGTTAAAAAATGTAATTTGAGGCACTTGTTCTTATGTGTTAAGAAGATTTCATGTTAACTATTTCCAAGTATGAAGTGCTGAGAGTAATTCTCTTTTCATGATGAAGTTGGGATCTTTGGTGCTTTTAATCAGTGATGGCTTGAACACCAAAGCAGTTCCTGACCTTCAGAAAAGCCCCACATCTACAAGTCCAGAGGAAGGGATAAACAACACCATTAGGCTCAGACTTTAAACAAAAGAGGGCTCACAATGCTCATTTTGTTTTTCTTAACTAAAGAATAAGTCAGAAAGAATATTCCACTCATGATTTATTCGAGGGATAGGGGTAGGAGGAAATTCCAAACAAGTAGATTGTGTGCCAAGACATTAAAAAGGAAAAAAAAAATCCATTCCCACAACAAAAGAAATTGGGGCATTTAGAAAGTATTCAGTCAAATGTCCACTTGTTCTCATTTTATCTATTTATTCCTCATGACAAATTCCATGACCAGCAATTGACATAAATAGCACCAGGGCCTGCTTTAGGCAGAATTATAAGTAGGAAGTACAAGCATAAGACTGGGATTCTGAAGCTTGGGTTTCTGTCTTGATAGCAGCTGCAGGACCTCAAAGAAGTCACTACTCTTCTCAGTTTCCTCATTTGCACCCAGGCATGCCCCAGAGAGGAAATATGTTCCAGTGGCCCCACTAAAATGCTTCACAGTTAGAAGTAGGATAGGGAGTGTTAAGTTAATATTATGGATATTTTTTAAAAGGAGGTTGGAATTGAACATGGAACAGGAAACCTGGGAATGGTCTTCCTGTTTTCTATGTTTTGCAAATGGGCTTCACCTTTTTGTGCTCTAAGTATCCAAGGGTAATTCTTTATCCATGCTATGCTCAAGTAAAAAAGGTTCCCTGCCTCAAGATTTACCAAGTAAAATCTCTCCCATGATAGTAACCTAACAAAGGACATTCAAGAAACTCGAGAACAATGAAGGTAAAACTCAGCAGTGTTGTCAGACTTCTTCCCTGTGAAGTCTTTTCCCTGCTCTGGCTCTAGATTTGGAGATTGGACAAGGCCATTTCTGTGGTGTTGAATGTGAAGAGTTCAATTCTACAAGCAGAACTGAAGTTAGAGATGATACATTTTTAACATTGCTTTTAAAAACAGTCTCTATCACTTGGAAAGCCTTGCTTAGGAGCAGTGTTAACCTGGTTCCTAAACCTGCTGCAGGAACTCACTTTATATACAATAAACATAAAATTTGTTAAAATAATGAGTTAGCCCAATAGTTGCACTTTCCCCCATCAATTTTTATTTTTTGTTATAGAGACACCACAAAAATGTTATTGTTGATAAGATCTTCAATGTTAGGTATAATTAGCAGAGGAATTGATCCCTGAGGCAGGCAGGGAGAAGACTCTGATAGAAATTAGTTTAGTTCCATGGTTCCACCATTGGGGACTCTGAAATCCAAATTATGTCAAACTCCGGAGACCCACTCTCTGTAGAGATCTCAAGCAGTCTCACCTTTCCATGCTCTGTCAGAAATCCTAGTCATGCCCCTGAAGTAAAATGTACTTATGGACCATCCCTGGCTGCTGCCTTCCTTTGGGTCAGTTCACCATGGCAGGCACTCTGCCTGGTGGTGTCTTTCCCCTTCCCCTTCCCTTTCCCCAAGTTACACGGTACCTCTTCTAACTACACTATGCCAACCCCAGTATTCCTCCATAGAGCTAGCTAACTCTTTTGGGGTGCTATGTCCCTTTCAGAAAAACCTCTTTCTATGATCGCTCTCTCTATTGTATCCCCTCATTTTGTCTGTAACCTATTCCCTTAAATAAATCTACCTTTTGCTAAGGAGAATGGCCATTGTGAATTCTTCACATGATTGGACCCCAACTTCCAGTACCTGCCATCATCTAGTGTCTATGACCCACATACATTGCTTTGGTCCTCAAACCACATTATTTGGTGCTAAATCCCACATCATAGATCACATTATTGTTAGTGGCCATAAGTCCAACTGCATGGCATAATTTGTAAGACCCTGAGAAAGTTCCCCAATTTAAAAAAAATTTTTTTTCTGGATTAAGCACTATCTTTTCCCTTTAGGATGTCTTTTAAAATATGAACATTCCCTGGAAGTGGCTATTATGAATTAGCTGATCAGATCTGATGGGAAAGATCCCTGCCAGCATGAGACTACTAAGCACTTGTAAAATGGCATGCTGAAATGAGGGGAAGGATCCTGGAAAAGAAGAGGAAGGGCATCAAAGACAAACTTTCTATTTCACAGTTTTTCTAAGGTTAGCCCTGCTTTTCCCTATGGCTATGCAAGGCTGATGCATGACCAGGATGAAATGAGGCTTGACTGATAGCTGACCAAGCATGTCTCCAAATCAGAAATTCCAAAGGTAGATTTGATTTTTTTTCACACTCTTGGCTATAGATTTGATTATTAAAGGTGCCACATTTTTTGCGACATTTTAAAATTAATACCTTATACTTAACTACTTGTAGGACTTCTCTACTAAATCAAAGAAAGTCTCACATTTGAATGTTTTCCATGAGTGAAGAATTAGTTTAGGATGGAGAAGCTATGAAAGAGGAAAGGAGACTTAAATTTTTTTCTCCATTTTAAATCTTTAAAATGATTTGTATATAGTATTTATTTCTTAACTAGATTACTGAAATAGATGTGTAGATTAAAGAAGGCCAAAATCTGTTTATATATGAACATTGACTCAAAAATGATATTATTTTTGTTAATGACAATTGTTAAATTGTCACTAGTAAGAAGCTATTTGCTAAAAATAGCTGTTTTGCTGCAATTCATGTAAACAAAGAGGTTTTTGGATAAAGGAATCACTGCATTTATTCATTCATTCAGCAAGTAAGTAATAATTAGGTATGCAGCTACATGCAGGCCATGATGTACTCAGGATCACAGTAATAAAGATAATTAAAAAAAGAGAATTCTTTTTACTGGAGGTATACACTCTATATCCAGAGAAGTCAATGCAAAATAAATACAAAGTAAATACATTACAACTTGGGGAAAGGAGGCAGTAAATATAGGGGAAAGGGTATCAGAAAAAGTGTGATGTAGAAAATATAACCTGAGCTGAGTCTCAGAGAGAGCTAGGAAATTTCAAGAGGTCAAGATAAAGGGAAAGAGAATTGGATTCTGGGAAAATGGAGCAGTAAATCAGAAAATTTCTGTCTCTAAAATGATGTTGTGCATAAAATAGATGGTGGGCAAAATGAGTAGAACCAAGAGATCACTGTATACAGTAACAGCAATATTATTTTAAGAACAACTTTTAGTCATTAAGTCATTTTGACTATTATAAATACGTAAATACCTGAATTAGCTATAAAAGACCTGTTAAGGAAAATACAACTTGCAACCAGACAAACAAATGACAACTATAATTTTATATAGAATTATTTTTACATATATACATATACATGTACATATATACATATTTGTGTCTAGTGGTAGCCATTTTGGGGTGGGGGAGGGGAGAAAAAAGAGAAAAAAGTTACATGATAACTTCATTTGTTAAATGTAAATGTAAAAGGAATAACAAGTTATACATAATAGATTTGCAGTTTCATGTGCAATCATTTTTTAAAAATTTGACTATGTTATGAAAATTATTATTTTATTTTATAAATTAAAAAGAAAAGAAAAAGATTAAGAAAGAGACCATTCCAGGCATGAAGGATAACATACAAATACACAAGTTGGAAATGGAATTTTGTTCATCTACAGGAAATAGCAAGGAGGTTATTTTGGACAGAACATAAGATACATAAATGTGAGGACTTCAATATGACATAAGTCTGGAAAGGTAAGATTAAGTATGTGAAGGGATTTAAATTAGTAAATGAAGTTCCTTGGACAGCAACATAAGAGAGGAGTTTTTTCTCCAATTCTATCAGTTGTCTCAGTAGAAAAAAGATGTATCATTTTTAAGTTTTCTATTATTAACAATGAGAATACAGAAGAGAAGAGTTCAATATTATTCCTTCTTTTGTCCTTATTGCTTTGTTAGAAGGAACAAGTCTAAGAACCATTAAACAACTCTCATGGATTACTAGTCTTTACTTCTACCCAACACTCACAACTCATATTCTCCCTTCTCATGACCTTACTATTCTTCTTATTTCTTTGTTCTCCTCATTTTCCAATCTTCTGGGGATCTGCAAGTTTTCCTCTTGTAAATAGAAATCATTTGGAACAAGAAACTGCAGTATCTGCAGTATTGCAGTATCTGCAGTATTGCAGTATTCTGCAGTATTGCAGTATTCTGCAATCTGAATATCCCCTTCACAATAATATTGAAATCTCTTAAGGAGTCCTCATGGTCCCAAAAGTAGTATGAATTTTCCTCCTTTTTTTTTCCTCTTTAAAAGAAAATGATAAACTCTCTAATATCTTTGTCAAGAAAGTCCCAAATAGGGTCATGAAGAATCAGATATAATTGAAATGTCTAAACAACAACAAGAACATAAAACTGAGAATTTCACATTCTTTTTTCACACATATAGAAATGCAGTATAGTCAGCCTTCAGCAAAATTGTGAAATCAAAACTCCTTGCAGTATCTCTTTCTTCCCAAGCTAATGTCCCTGCACACACATCATCAACTACTAAGTTAATTCTCTTATATCCTCATGTTCTCCTACAGAATTCTAACTAGGACTACATTCCCTAGACAGTGCTACCATCATCAATCCAAGGGCTCTTAATCTTTTGGGTTTTATGGACTCTTTTGACAGTCTTTGAACTCTTTCTGGAATCATGTTTTAAAATGCATAATATAAAATACACAGGATTACAAAGGACTCTATTGTATCGAAGTAGATGCATTGTTTTCTAAATTCTTGGAATCTCCCCAAATCTCTGCGCCTATATGCAGTAGATAGAGGACTGAGCCTGGAATCAATAATTTGAAATCAGTTCCAAATTTAGTGTGAGATACTTATAAACTACATAATCTTAAGGCAAATCATTAACCTTTGTCCACCTCATTTTTCTTAAGTGGGGATAGCACTACTTCAAGGCATTTATTATAAGAATTAAGTGAGAAAATATTTGTAAAGAACTTAGCATAATGCACCGTACATACCAGGAATTACATAAATGCTCATTCTTTTCCCTTTTCCTTCTAGTTCCTTCTCCTTCCCAGAAAATTTACTCCTTTTATGCCCCCTTTTCAGATAAAGAAATAAATTAACAAATTAACACTGATAAGAGCTTAGTATGTTATATCTTTCAAGTAATCAAGAATAGAGAAAATGTCATAACCTAAAGGGTCAACTTAAATGGAAGTTTTCATCATAACAAATATTTTTCTTTGAGAAGATTTGGTGCTAGGCATATTTTTGAGCTTTTTTAAATGGAGCCACATGGGAAGCTGTATAATTTGTCTATTTGAATTTTTTTTTAAATTAGTAAACAGTAATTAGTAAATACTAATCTAAAAAGAAATAATTTAAATATAAGTATTAATTTCAAAATATACTTTCCAGTCTAAAATATGGGATAACACAATACCGATTCATTTTTTAAGAGTTTTTTTTTTTCCTTTGTCTTCTTTCAGGAAAGGTTTCCCAGTAGTTCTTTTAAAGAGAGTAATATTTCCCAGCAATAGGGAGCCCATAAAAACCACTAATGTCTGTTGTATGAATGTTCATTTTCTTAATCTAATTGTCTCATTTGATTTATTTTTCAGATTTATACAGTTGGAGATAGTGAGTAAATTAAAGCTTAAAATTATTGAAAGATAAAATCTTTCACTGAAAACCTAATCAAGATCCCTTTATGGCACACTAAAAAATGACAATCTATGTGACTTATCAGCCCAATTGAGTCTAAGATTTGCTGCACTAGATTTGATTTGATTTGGTGACAGATTTTAAGCTTAAAGTCAACAGAGGAAGCCTAAGAAGAGGGAGGAGCCCCAGTCTCCAAATATATCAATGCACTTATACTATGTCTACACTGATGCTTCATTTCTAATCCCTGAGACTACTCTTCAAGTACTTCTCTCCAAGGACTGGAATTATTCCTCCTTTCCATGAAGCAAATCTTTCCAGAATGTCCTAGTCTAAGAACTATTTGTTTCCTTTGAATTCACATTTATACTTATTCTTCCTCCTACTTAATTGTCTCTTCACATAAATGATTTTGTATTATTAGTTACACTGTGATCCAGTCATTATTTTTTATACTTTTTTATAACCCTCACAGAACTTCAAATAGTGCATTTCACATAGCAGTGAAAATAAAAAAACTCATAGTCAAACAAAAGATAAAGCAGAGAAAGAGTACTACAAACCATTCTTAATTTTTTTTTAAAAAGAAGACTCATTTGATCTTTTCCATTCCTTGACACTCATTGAAGAATTATTTGTAATAACTTCATTGTATATTATTTAGCTTCCTTGAAGTTTTATTTGTATTCATGGGTGCACCATAAATGTTGATTAATTGACTAAATGGCATTTTAATTTTGTTTTTCTGATTTTGAAATTTTCAAATTCAAAATTATGAATCCAATGGAGAAATTAAATTAAGAGTAATACCCACACAACAGCATCATGAACTTTTTGAACCTACCATTTCAAAAATGTGTTGTTTCACCTTCAGATTCTAATGTTTATTGTGCAACAAGAAAATGATATTCACACACATGTATTGTACCTAGACTATATTGTAACACATGTAAAATGTATGGGATTGCCTGTCATCGGGGGGAGGGAATAGAGGGAGGGAGGATAATTTGGAAAAATGAATACAAGGGATAATATTATAAAAAATATATATATAATAAAAAATTAAAAAAAAATGTGTTGTTTCATTATGCATATCTGTTACATAGCTATTGTTTCTGTTTTTTTTTTTTTTCTTTCCAATGGGAGTAAAGAAAACAGATTTTTGTTAATTGGGGAAAATAAATGTAAAAATTAAAGGAGGAAAAGAGAAAAGAGCAATATGGAAAGGGTTTTTTTTGCAACAAAACTTGAAATTATTTAGGAAAATGATGGGAGAGTTTGGTAGAGCTTAGAACATCAATAACATACATTAGCAAAATTCTCAAATTTGTAGGCTTTGGGGAAATATACATGTGGAGAAAAGAAGTATGTGGTAGACTGAGAAGATCATATTTATCTTTAAGAAACTGATGCAGGTTGATAAAAACAGAACAAATAATATTTCAATTAGGTTACACTGGGTCAAGGAATGGAGAAAATTGCAGTCTTCTTTAAAAATTAAGAATAAATGGGGGGCAGCTAGGTGGCTCAGTGGATAGAGCACCAGCCTTGAATTCAGGAAGACAAGAGTTCAAATCTGATCTCAGACACTTAACACTTCCTAGCTGTGTGACCCTGGGCAAGTCACTTAACCCCAGCCTCAGGTGGGGGGGGGGGGGATTGAGAATACTTTATAATTTTCTTTCCTTGTTTTCTCTCTCCATTCTTTGCCAAGGAGGATTACATTTTTTTTTCATAAAAGTAGTTTGGTAGAATGACTTATATCTCTATTTTTGAGGATAGCTTCTATAACATAGGTATTAATTGCTCTTAAAATGTTTGATAGCACTCACTTCTAAATCTATCTGGACTAGGCATTTCTTCTTTGGCATTATATCTTTGCTTCATCTCATTTTCTGAAGTTGTGTTGTTTAAGATCTCTATTTCTTTTTTTTTTTGTCAGTTTGAGTACTTTATATTTTTGTAGATAATCATCAATTTCCTTTGAATTCTCACAGATGAATCTTTTCAAAGGAATGAAGAGATGAAAAGCTTGGAAGGGTGCAGTCTGAACTCTAGGACTGTCAGTTTTGAATAGACTACCACAATGAAAAGAAAATCAGGGGAGTTGTTATTAGATGGTAGTGATTTCTGAATGAACTTCTCAAGTTCTCTATGAGGACAGTCAACATTTCTTCTGTCAAGTTGATATGATGATTAATATGATTCTGACAGCTACCAGTAGGGTAGCAGAAACACAAACTCAGGGTGATTAGAGACTCATTAGCTACCAGGCCAATATTTTTAGAAATGACAAAATAGAAACAGAAGCAGATTGGCAATTATATCTTGGGAAATAACAGTGGAAAAGAGAAGAGTGAGAGGAACAGAAGCTGGACATGGGAGCGGGGCAGCTTATTGGCTTCGGGGTTGTTTTTTAACCAGATTTTTTATTTCATCATTGTAGAAGGATGCTAGTGAGGATCCTCTACCACTGTACAATAACTCCTCTAAGACTCTAAGAAGCATGATGATTTGCCCCTGATCATACAACCAATGTATGTCAAGAGATGAAACCTGAACTGAGGTTTTCCTAAGTCTGAAGCTAGCTCTCCATCCATCACTGCCTCTCTGTTATTGAATGCCATGCAGAAAATTAGCAAGTTAGATTGTTACTTATTCAGAAAATATTGATTGAATATCCAGTGTATAGCAGAAACAGTTACAATGAAGATAGTTACACTTTAACCACTTAAAGTCTGGTGAGTAAGATAATATTTATACAAGTAACTTCAAGACAATATATATATATATGAAGAACCCCAAGAATGCCACAAATGAAGTCTTACAGACACAAAATAGTGAAAAACCACATCCAGCTTGAGTAATTAGAGAAAACTTCATAGAAGAAGCAGCATTTGAGTTGGGTTTTGAAGAATGGGTAGGCTTTGATAGCAAAATGAAAGAGGAGGACATTTTTGATTAAGGGGTCATTGGAAATGGAGGTGAAGCAGCAAGAAAGCATGAAATCTATTTTCATTTTGCATCATAAACATCCATTTTTATTGTATCATAGTGGTAGAAAAATAGATTCAAAAGGTAGATTGGCATTAGATTGGAGGGATATTAAGTTCTATATTGAAAAGTTTCTATTTTATTTTATGAAGCAATAAGGAGACATTGAAAGTTTTTGAGAACTGAGGTGATGGTCAAAATTGTACTTCAATTCAAGATGAATATATGTGAGGGATACTGCACTAAACTTTGGGACTACAAAGACAAAAGCTAAACAACCCCTATCCTCAAGGAACTTACATTCTACTAGGTATTGAGAAATTACATATATAGAGATTAAATGAAAAATAATTTTGGTGGAGTGTGAGTAAAGAGTAACAATTGGTTCATAGGGAGATCAAGCAATATTTCTTGTAAGAGACTGCTCTCAAGTAAGTGATTCTTTAAAAGAAGCCTGAGATTCTATACAGCAGAGAGGTAAGAAAGGAGAGAGAACATTTCTGGCATGGAGGACATTCTGTGCAAGAGGCAGGAGGTGAAATGTTGTACTGTTGACTCATGTTTCTGAAGAACTAAAGAATCCTAAAACTATACAGAGGATTCAGTTCTTGAAAGTGTATGCAAATATAGTTCTGAGCATGTAAATTAGATCTGATTATCTCTGAAAATTTCCTTTATGTCATTTCTTACTTGGGAACTCTGTTTAAGCAGATGGCATTATAAACTCCTTCAAATCAGTAAGTCATTATTAATATAATATTATATATACTACTGAAGCAAGCACCATTATTAATATATAGCACCTAAAGAAGAATCATGCATAAAAGAGTACTTAATAATCATAATATATATAGCTTCTAAGAGGCAGCATGGCATATTGATCAAAAGATCCTCTTTCTAACATTTTAGCTGTGTGACCATGAACTCTCAAGATTCCTGGCAATTCTTTAAGGACTATATGTTATGGATGACTGGTGGATCTGTATTAATGTAAGGAATTATTATTACCTTGAAAATTGTTTGCATTAAGAAAAATCATAGATCTATTATGCATAATAACCTTTGCCATTGATATCTCAAATCTTTCCTTTTCTATAAACTGAAGGTGCTTCTAGCATGGCCATTTGGATGGTCAGTCCACTTAATAGTTTTTTGCACAGCATTTTAAAGTTTTCAAAACCTTTTATATGTGCTATCTCATTTGATTCTCAAAATAGTTAGATGACTTGTCTAAGGTCACAAAGCTATTAAGTGTCTAAGGCAGGATATGAACTCATATTTTCCTGATTCCAGTAGCAATACTCTATCCAACATGCCATCTAGTTGCCTTATTAGAGTGTTGTTGTTATTGTTGTTGTTTTTCTCATGTAAAGAATTCCTAAATAACCACACAGTATGGCTATTCAATATCCTCCCCTGCCTTTCTTGTCACACATTCTGAAGAATTATTGCAATCATAAAGCATGTGGTTTCAACTTAATAAAAAGGAAAAAAAAGTCCTGTCCACAACATCACTTCCAAGGGGATTTTCACCTCAAAAATTTTTGCTATCTGAAAATACATATTTTATTAAATCCAGATTGTAAAATGGAAAGCTCCAGCCAGCATTCACTTCTGAGTGAAATGAATTACTTGTTATCATGCATAGAATTTACAGGAAACTATTTTTAAAGGTTTAAATAGAACTGAAGTCATTATTGGCACTGGGAATCAGTATGTCATTGATCTGAGTACCATAACTTATTAATTTGTTCAAAGAATCTACTCCATGTTTGCAAAACTAAATCAGACTGAGCCACATATCTGGATGTGGAGCCACAATAAAACTCTTTTTCTACTATATAGGTCCATATGTAAATGATACCTCTAAAAGAATGTTGCTTTGAGATGAAAAAAAATATATAGGTACACTTTCAAAAAGAAATGGCAGTGTTAAAAAATACTGGAAATGGCTAAAAAAAAAAACCCTTTCACTCAAATGAATGTTTTAATTATCTTTACTGTCCCTATTTTCTTCATTTTACTCACTTTTTAATTGGTTTCCTCTAAGAGTGTGATTTATCACTCAATGGAAGTTCTACAACTTCTGATTCCCATGATCCACTGCTGCTGATAACAGCTCACTCTTAGGGTAAGAGAAGAGCTCAGAGATGATGTTATCAAACAAAATGCAAAACTCTGAACATGCTTTTTTTTTTTTTTTTCCATAATAGCTATATAGTCAGGGACAGAGGTGCAGATTCTTGGGCAGTGGACAGCCTGAGCACCAATGTATATGTGTCAGGGACATATGCAACACATCTCTCTAAACACCATTCCCATAGGAAGGATAATCAGCAAAACTCATGAGTACAGATTAGGAATTCGCCCAGAATCTCCTACCATATTGCTCATCCACGCCTACACCCTTCAACTGGCTCTTTTCTCATTCAATATTTCCATGCCCCATTTCTGCAAACTCACAAAGTAATAATAGTCAACTTTGTCCAAAGCTACACCAGCATTCATTTAGCTTAGCTGCTTTTCTCTGAACTGGAGTGCCAATACAAAGCACCTAGCCTTGTCCTAATGGGAAATATCTATCTTCTGCTCTTTCTTGTTTCTGTATCTCCACAGTATTTCTCTTTAATATACAGATAGCTACACCCAGATTTTGTACAAGTCGGATTGAAGGATAAAAGGTATCGCCTAAATTTATGCCCACATTTTATTTTAATATACCCCCAAACTAGTCCTATTCCAGATGTTTCATGAATGGGAACAAATCAGTTCTTTCTATTCCTACTCAGCAAAATTTATTTCAGGAATAGTAGGGAAATGTGCCATTTTACTAGACTGCTTTCACTTATTCCCTCCAGGTATTCTTCCCTCCATCCCAGGCTACTAATATAGGGGGGGAAAAACCAAAAAACCAAAAACAAAAACAATGCTCAAGTTTAAGGTCATATGGTCTAAATAATAGATGAAAGGATTATTCTAAGTGTGCTACAATTTCAGAGAGAAACTTAGAGATCATTAAAGGAATTTTATATTTTTCCAAAGGCAACCCAGCCTATTTTATTCCTCCTATTAAATTCTGAAACAAGCTCATTATTCATTTTAAAGGTATGTCCAAGAAACACATACCTATCAATAAACTTTAGATTGTCTATCTAACTTCATAGCATAATCTGAACAGGCCTGCTTCAAATATTTGGTGGTGCTTTTTTTTTTTTTTTTCTTGTGTGGATAGTTAGTCCAAATTCTTTAGTTTGATTATGGGTCTTATTTAAGAAGATCTGCAGTATTTCAAAGCTTTATATAATTAGCATCATTTTCAAGTGGGAGCATATGGAAGACCTCCCCAATGTCAGGGAAATGTTCCTTACTTAAACTCTGAGCTTGTTCTCTTTTGTGATAAATATCTTTGGCAGAAATATATCTTTTTTTCTATTTTATGCTTTATCTTTGATGCTATAGGATGCTTGGAGTTAGTAATAGTGTTTTTTTGTTTCCTAAAAGCAAGCCAGGTCCTTCTGTATGTCTTCCTATTCAACAATGGACCCAATTCATTGTCCATTTTTATATGCGTCTCAGATATACATAGTATTAGACAAGCTCTATAGAGTGCCCATTCAGATGAATGTTGGAATCAGGGCAACAAACATTCTTCATCCATTTAATCTTTCTTGTGTGGATAAACAGGGAAAACTATTTTGAGTGATTACAGATCTCTTGCAAAAGATTCTGCCATGTCCTGACGCATAATGCAATCGGGCAATATAATGCAATGTATAAAAAGAAGCATCTGGAGTATTTCACTCACTACTAGGAATCCCACTTCAACCTAAACACTATAATGAATCTCCTTCATCACAAACTTTTGGCAAGCACACATCTCCCTACTTTATACCTTAGCTGATGTTTATTATAAGAGGGTCATTGGACAGAACTGTTTCAGTTATTTCTTCCAAGGAAGAAATTGTATTGTAAAAGAACCTATAAAGCATCCTTTTCTTCTACCAAGTTGAATATTTTTTCATAATCAACAAGCAATAAATACAATGGAGTTTTATATTCTCTACACCCTTCAGTCAATTGTGAGATGGTAAAGACATTATTCAACAATGTTAAATAACATTGTTGAATAATGTTTGTGAAAGCCTTGCTTGTTTCATACTAATACTCTCCTTTGAGATGCTTTTCATTCATATATAGATGACTCCTTAAAAGAATGTTATATATGTAGGAAAGTAGGCATATAGATTAATGGGTTTTTATGTTTTCTTAGCCATATTTTTTGGTAAATCAATAAGGCCCAGGATTTTGACCCACAATTCAGAAAACTTCAGAATGGTGAGAGATTAATCACTTAATTGGAAATGGACCAATTAATTTGATATATTCCCTTGAATTTCTAAGAAAAAAAGACCTAGTCATCAAGTTTATGTTTTATATATATATATATATATATATGTATATATATATATATATATATATATATATATATACATATATATATATATATATATATGTTATAGCTGTGGCTGCTAACTGGGATGCTGTTCAGGGAGGGGACTGATGCAGACTATAACAGAGGTATCAAACCTTAATCAGCCTTACTTGAGTTTGATATAACTGTTACACAGTCCTCTCTATCAGTAGCACACAAAAGCTCTTTGTTAAGCAATTGTGGCTGCTACTTATAAGTCCTGTCATTTGCATTCTTCACCCCCTGCCTCTTCTAAGTTTCATGCAAGATTTTCTTTTCTTTCTTTTTTTTTTTTTTTTGTTTTTGTTTGAGTTAAACCACATGCTTTCTAATCACCACACAGCAATGTACTTTCTACTGCTCACAGCAGGTCTATAGGCTTCTTTAGGCCACCTGGGTATGATTCACTCATTTAGGTGTTTCTCTGTACCACAACTGATCAGGTGTTCTGTCGATGTCTGCTCTTAGATGTCTCGTCCAGAGAAGCTGAGTTTGCACAGAGAACTGCTTTAATGCCAGAGGCTTAACTGGATTCTAGGATCTTATTATTGGAGATTTGGTTTTGCCACATAATGAGTCAAAGTATATTTAGTATATTATTGGGCAGGGTACTAAATGATACCCAGTTGTCTGAAAAGGTCATTAGAAAGTAGATATAGAGCTTGAAAGGGTCCCCAAAGTTCCTCAATTTTACAGATGAAAAAACTGAAGCTCAGACAGGGAAATGTTTTGTCAAAGTCACAGGGGTAGCAAGTGGAGAGCCAGAATTTTACTCCCTCTCCTCTGACTCCAGATCTAACATTCTTTGCACTGTTTGTCATCTCACTAGATTCAGACTCACCCACTGGGTTAGGGAGTGGGCACACAGGCTTTCGGGTCTAAGACTACTCTGTCAGCAATGCTAGGTTGTATGTACTTTATAATCACTGCCCAATCCATGCTCTCTGTTAGAGAAAAAGTATATATGTGTGTGTGTATGTGTATGATATGACTGTCTATGAATATATAGAACTATGAATCTGTTTATCTGAATTCCTATGTGCTTTTCTGAGCATGTATCTGTCATATATTCAGTTTCTTTAAATCTGACATTTTTCAGAATGCCAATGTGAATGTATGTGAGTGTATGTGTAAACTCTTGAGTCTGCATGTCTATATGTCTGACTGTGTTTGTATTTCATGTGTATCTATATAACATATATCTAGATGCCTGTGGTCCTACATGTATTTCTCAGGGTTTCTAATCATATGTGTTGGTATAACAGTGTGTATATATCCATTTATATGGGTACATTTGGATGAATTATGTATTTTTTTATTATAGCCTTTATTTACAAGATATGTGCATGGGAAATTTTTCAGCACTGACAATTGCAAAACCTTTTGTTCCAACTTTTCCCCTCCTTCCCCCCACCCCCTCCCCCAGATAGCAGGTTGATCAATACATGTTAAATATGTTAAAGTATAAGTTAAATACAATATATGTATACATTTCCATACAATTATTTTGCTGTACAAAAAGAATTGGACTTTGAAATAGTGTACAATTAGCCTGTGAAGAAAATAAAAAATGCTGGCAGACAAAAAATAGAGGGACTGGGAATTCTATGTAGTGGTTCATAATCATTTCCCAGAGTTCTTTCACTGGGTGTAGCTGGTTCAGTTCATTACTGCTCTATTGGAACTGATTTGGTTCATCTCTTGTTGAAGATGGCCTCATCCATCAGAATTGATCCTCATATAGTATTGTTGTTGAAGTATATAATGATCTCCTGGTCCTGCTCATTTCACTCAGCATCAGTTCATGTAAGTCTCTCCAGGCCTTTCTGAAATCATCCTGTTGGTCACTTCTTACAGAACAATAATATTATATAATTTAATTATATATCTGTATCTGTGTATGTTTCATTGTATTTTGTGGGTGCATACAACAATGTTAATTTCTCAGGCACTTAGTAAATGTTTGACTTTGGGCTAGTTACTTTACCCTGATTGCCTCAGTCTCCTAATCTGTAAAATGTACTAGAGAAGAAAATGGCAAATCACTTCAGTATCTTTGCCAAGAAAAACCCCAAATGGGAGCACAAAGAATCAGACATAAGTGAACCAATATATTTACCTATGTGTGTGTGTATTGTGTGTGCATGTGTGTGTGTGAGATAGAGGTCTAGAGAAAAATCTGTTCTCTTTTTTTAGAATCCATAAAAATACGTCTACAAATCAATGAAATTGTGTGTGTATGTGTGTGTGTGTGTGTGTGTGTGTGTGTGTGTATGTGTGTATGTGTCTGCATACTCCTTTGTTTATTTAAGCTGTGTGTGTAAAGAAATTAGGCAAGAGCAAGCAGGACAATGCCAGGATTTTGACTTGACAATATGGCACAGCATAGTACAAGTGGTCAATATAAATTAGGACAGAGAAGGGGCATTAGTCTACACTTACAATTTTGCTTTTTTCCATCCAATTCCACTCACTCAGACTTCTTTCTCTTTCTCCCTTCACTCAAAAGGTCCTACTGTTAAGGAATGACAAAGTTATGCTGTCCTTTGTATGCAAAGGTAACACTCTTGATTAGGAAGAATAGGACAGCTGTGTATGGTCAGAATGAATTTTGCTGATCATCAAAAGCCAGACTGGTTTCATCAAAAATAACTCCCACTCAATCTTATTTCCTTTCTTTGACAGTTACTAGACTAGATTACTTTGTCAAGAATACTAAGAGGTAAGGGAAATGTATTAAGTACAGTTTGCCTAGATTTTAGCCAAATACCTGACAAAGTCTCTTTTGATATTTTTATGGATAAGATGGAAAGAGTCAGACTAGAAAATGATTTCCACAATTAAATAGATTTTTTTCCTTGAATGAGTAGTCCCAAAGATTAATCATTAAAGTCAAAGTCCACTTATAAGGAAGTCTGTGGTGGAAGCAATATCCTAACCTTTCCCACCATGCAGGTTAGGCTCATTTTTTCCCCTACCATGTAATGAAACATTCCTCCAGACCTAGTTGATTCAGGGAATTAAGGACTCAGACTGCTGGTATCCCTTCTTTGAGTGTAAAACAGCTCTCAGAGACTTAACCGCTGAGTAATGCAGGCAAAGGAGCTTTGCTCATTTGAATCATTTCAAAGTGTCCTCTATGGCTATACTTGCTAAATATTCTTCTCCTATCATATTCAACTAAATCTTCTTTTATTAATAGTTGAATGACTTAGGAATATCTCATTTGTCTCAATATCAAAAATAAACTATCAGGGACTGGCCTGAGTCAGGCCCTGCCCAAAACAAGCCCTCTAATGGAGTAACTAAGGGATGTGCTTGATCCTAGACTATTTGACATTTCATCAGTGTCTTGAACTAAGACAATTGACTTTGAACAATTGACTTCTCATCAAATTTGCAGATGACTCAAAGCTCACAAAAATAACTAACAAATTGATTGACAAAATCAGTATTGAAAATTATCTCAACATGTTAAGAAAACTTGGGGCTTACTCTAATAAGATGTAATAGAATAAGGAAAAATACAAAGTCATGCTTTAATTAGTTCAAAAAGACAATTTCACAATTACAAGATAAGGGAGTCTTGGCTAGACAACAGTTCATCTAGAAAATATCCAGGGCTTTCAGTGGTTTCTAAGGTCAATATGATTCAGCAGTGTGATGTTAGGTTCCTTACTAGGTGCTAAGTCAGAACTTAACAATTCTCTAGCTCAGAGTTCACACCTTTAGTTCAAACCTTTAAAGGAGTTTACACCTTTAAAAGGAGCTAGCTCATTGGTTGTAAAGGAGTTCCCACAACCCCCTGGGAGTATCCACAAGCCCATTCTCTGGGAGGATAAAAGGAGCCAAGAGTCAGGAAGAAAGATTGGAGATTCTACTGTGGTGCTGACTGGGGACACTTGGACAAGAGCAGATTCACAAGAACTAAAGGAAAAGCCTGCTCATGGAGATTCATAACTAGGATTGACTTCCGGAAAACCCACAATCCCACACTCTTGGAGGCAGAGTCTGATGCATTCCCATGTCTACCTTTGCTCTGGTTGGAGGCTCTAGAAGCCTCCCAAGAAACCTGCTCCCAGAGAAAAGGATTTACAGAAAAGAAACTTCCTCCCAGAGAAGGATTATAATTGAGAGACTACAGAACATTATATTTTGGCACCCAACATGGGGCAGACTTTGCTTATCCTGACTCTGGTTGATTCTGAGCCCTTCAGGGGGGTAGCCCTGACATAACAGTGTGATATTTTAATAGTTGACATTTTTGTAGCATTTTAAAGTTTATAAAGTACTTTCATACATTATTTCATTTGACCTTTACAAAAACCTTATGAGATAAGTACCACAGGTTTTGTTATCACTTCCATTTTATAGATATGGAAACTGATGTTTAGAGAGGACAGATGGTTTGAGTAGGATCACATAACTACTATTTTGGAGGCCTCTGATTCCAAAGTGCTTTTTTTTTTTTTTCCAACTCTATTGTGTTGCTACCAGAAAGGTAATCAAGAGAGCAAAAATCTTCCAGTTTGTTGAAGGAACAAGGGACATTTAGAATGGAGAAGGGAGACAATGGTCTTTAGATGTCATATAGAAATGGGGTGAGACTTCTCTGGCTTGACTTCAGAGAGGAGAACCTGCAGCAATGGGTGGAAGATGCAAAGAGATAGATGTAGGATTATTGTCAGGAAAAACATCCTAACAAACATAATTAAACAAAAGGAGAACAGCTTCCCTCATAAGGGAGCAGGTCTCCAAGAAAAGCTATTCTATTTTTGTTTGGGAATAGGATGGACTAGATGGCTGTTGAGGTCCTTTCCAACTCAGAGATTATAGAATTATGTGAGTGCCCATAATGGGGAATTAGCAACTGAGCACTATGCTCACAGGAACCAGAGTATTTGCAATGTTTGCAAAATAATAGAGATATGATTAAGAATCTCACAACCTGGGGAATATTAGAGACAATCTCCAGAGACTGATGGTGAAGAGGGGACAGAAGAGATCTTTATAGAAGAAAAGGGGCAAATGTGAGAGGTTCTCTGAGATTGCCTTAGAGCCACTGACAATATCCCTGGGGGCAACCCCTAACCACCACATTGGATGAGTACCTAGAGTGTATAATTGTTATTGAGGTTGATGCAGGGAAACCTTTCACCCTGAAGAATAAGAATACAAAAATAAAATTTTATCAAGAGATTGCAAAACATTATTTGTGAGCTTGATCAATGGGCATGGATTATAAATTTGTCCCAGAAACTGTTTTTTTTTTCCCTACACATAGATATATAAAAAATAAAATTTGCTGTGGAGTTATCCTACCAGAAGTTTCCCTGCCTGAAAAAGTAAGTGGAAGCCCTTGCCATGCCTTTTACTATATTCCTTTAAGTGAAAGTCAGTCCACTGGGTGCAAATGTAAACATTTTGCTGACTAACAAAGTGCAGATACAAGATAGGTTTACAGGACAGGATTTCATAGTTTGCCCAGGATTTTGTAGTTCCTTTACACATAGTGTGGTCATCTTACATATAATACAGATATCCTACATATATACACACAGAAACTAAAGAAGAAAGACTTTTCCAGGGAAAATCCATAGGACATAATATTCCTTATATTGCAATGGAAGGATTAACTGGATTTAGTTCAGTAGGAGAGGCTACAGGAATCTAGATGACAGGTGCACCTTCATTTGAATTTTTAGATTCATCCATTCCTAAAATAACTTCAAGAACCATCTAGTTCTATTCAAGGTACAATTATAAGGGAAAAAAAGACCCTGTCCTTTTTTTTCCTCCCTTATTTCACAAGCTTTATAGTCAGTGATCCTGCTTCCATATCTTCACCAGACTTCCTTAATCCAAAACCCTGTTGCAGACCAAGTCTTCCTCTTCCTCCTCCAATCTCCTACAAAAGTTCAATCTGACATTCCTTCAACATAATTTCTTAAACCTCTTTCTTTCTTTTCTTTTCTTTTCTTTTCTTTTCTTTTCTTTTAACAGCTAAATTACTAGAAAGGGCCACCTATCCTTATTGTTCCCATTTTATTACCTTCTCATTTCTTAATCCTACACAGTCTGGCTTCTTATCTCAACATTTAATTGAAATTTTTTTCTCCAAAATCATCAGCAATTTCCTAACTGGTAAATCCAAAGTTCATTCTTCAGTTCATCTACTTAACCTGCAGCTTTTAACATTGTTGAACATACCCTCCTCCAACATAATTTCTTCTCTCTACATTTCTAAGACAGTGGTCTCTCTTAGTTCTCATCTTACATGCCTGACCACTGCAGTCTTCTGATTATCATCCTTCTGATTCCCACTAATGTGGATATCTCACCAGGCTCTGTCCTAGACCTTCCATTTCTCTCTCTATATTCTCTCCTATGGTGACCTCAACCAATTGAACAAATGGATTCAATCATCATCTTTATACAAATGGCTCCTAAATTTAAACAGCCTCCCTAATGTCTTTTATGAACTCCAGGATGGCAACATCAATTGATTGTTAAAAATCTATAAATGTATCCCTAGGCTCACCTCAAAGTCAACATGTCCAAAATGGAACTCATTATATTTTGCCCAAACCTATATTTCTTCCAAATTTTTCTTCTTGAGTTAAGGGTACCATCATCATTCTAGTTACAAAGATTTATAACCTCATAGAAATCTTCATTCTTAACTCTTCCCTCTTTCTTACCCTTCCATAAGATGCCAAAATTCTTTTCATACTTCCTCCAAGATATATGTAGCAGCCATACTATTTCTATACTTACATAGATCTATTTTATTTCCAACTTTTATCACTATGCAGATAATATTCAATAGCTCTGTAATTTATCTCTCTGCTTCCAAACTCTCTCTTCTTAGATTTGTATTCCTCACTGCTATCAAGTTGATATTCATAAAATACTGCTCACTGATTGTCACTTTCCTTATCAAGTATGTTCATCAGTTCTCTCCAATCTGTAGAACAAAATTCAAATTTCTTAGCTTGGCATTTAAAATCCTTCACAATCTAGCTCCAACCTACTTCTTCAGTCATATTTCACATTATTCCCAGTCACAAAACCTAATTTCTAGTTAAACTGGACTATTCACTGTTTACTTTATACAACATTCCATTTTCTACATCTCTATATAAACTATCCAGATCTGTGGAATGTATTTCTTCCATATCTCTACCTCCAACCTCTACCTTAGTTTTTTCAAAGTACAACTCAAGTGATACTTCTTTTATGAACTGATTCCCATCAGTTAGTAATCTTTCTGTCTTAAAATTACTTTGTATTTACTTTAAATTTATCTATTTGTGTACATGTCATATATCCCAATAGAAAATAAAATTCTTGAGAAAAGGGGCATATAAGACACTTAAATATTTATTTATTTATTTTTGTTTTTGTGTTGTACAGATGTGACTTAGTGTGATACTTTGTATAACTGGGATATTTGGTACACTGAAATAATGTTACTAGTTCAAATAGGCTCCTTAAGCCTGAAGAAAGTGTTTATGAGTTATTGGGATTTGAGGGGGAGGAGGGGGGTGAAGAGAGATGTAATTTCTTATTTGTCCACCAGGAAGAGCTCTACCCAAGTCATCTGCCTAGTGGTCACTTAGACATCTTTCTGGTTCATCAAGGTTGGGATTGGAAATACGTAAAGTATTACACTCTACCTACATGGCTCCATATAGCCGCAATGAGTAACCTATATTGCCTGGACAATATGAAATTTCGCACTCCAAAAATTATACAAATGGAATCTCCCTTCTGTGTCAGACAACATTCATAGGATAAAGGTATTCAACACATAGCCACATAGGTTATTGAAAATAGCAAAGATAAAAGGAAAAAAAATGTTCTGTACTCTTTTTTGTAGTCCTGATTTCACCCAATTACTTTCCCCATTCTTCAGGGGTGATGAGAGATTTTTGGATTACATTTCTTGATAACAGATTATGAAGAAATAAGAAAGGAGTTTATCTGGGCCCAATTCTGAGTCCAAGAGGATAAATAAGGCAAAGGCAGGGAAAGAAAAGGGGAATCAGTCACCCCCACCTCTGGTTCACTAATCCATCTGGATTCCAAGTATCTGGCAATTACTGGCTTCCTCTGAGTCAGTCCCCACTTTGGTTCCTGACTGTGAGTCACCTCTTCATTTCTGATCACAGAATCAGGCTATCTCTCTTCAGTCTCAAATTTTATTAATTCCAGTAGCTCCTTGCTACAGTAATTTCCTAGTTACTGCTATGTTTTCCAACATAATAATTCACTATTCTATAATTGCTTGCCACTTTGGGCACAAATTTAATTCTAGTGTGTCTCGGTTGCCTGCATCCAGCATGGTGAACAAGGATGTTTTTCTCAAGGGCAAAGGAATTTGGCAATCCTCAGGTCTATATACCAACTTATCCACTCCCATGACTTCCTAGTGTCTAACTCTTATGTTTCTCTCTAGGCATTTACAGGGACTACTTGGCTCTCCTTGGAGATAAAATGCTCCTGCACAATATCCATTTATCTTCTCAACACCAACAGACACCTAAAAACGTTTGCTGAATTGAACTGAGTCATGATGTACCCCTGACTTCTTGGCGATCTTTTGTTAAAGAGAATCTATTGATAAAAAAATAACAGGAGGCCTTAAATCACAGATCTATGATGTTTAAAAAAAAAAGGAATTTAGTTCTATATCATCAATGCAGGGATTTGGTAGGAGGAAACCTTTGAACAAGGTCTTACAGATGACTAGAATTTCAACTGATAGAACTGATAGGGAAGGCTCTTGCAGGTAGAATAAACTTTATTCACACATAATAGGGAATCATTAAAGATTTGTTGAAATTTACTTCATGCTGTTTAAAAACTCTAATTGTTGGGAGAAAATAGATGATATTTAACTATTTGTACAGATTCTCTTTATACTAATGATAGGTTATGGAATAGATGATATATGAAATTGTGTAAGTACAATGTAATTTTCCCAGAATCAGAGTGATATGATAGAAGATTTGGGTTTCTTAACAAATTGAACTTAAGATCCATATTTTTAAAAATAGAAATTACCATAACCAGTATACTAAAAATCACCTATAAATTATAAACCATATAATCTAAAGCTTTGTAAAGTACATATAAATTGATTTTAAAAGACAAATTGCACAAGGTAAACAGAACAAATTATAAAAATAATAACTAGCATTTATATATTGCTTATTATGTACCATATATTGTGCTAAATATTTTATAGTGATTATCTCATTTGATCCTCACAACAACCCTAGGAAATGAGGTGCTATTATGATCCATTCTACAGATGATAAAACTGGGACAATTAAATTAAGTTGCCAAAGCTAGTAAGTCTGAAGCTGGATTTAAAAGTGGGGTCTTTCTGATTCCAGGGGCTCTATTTAGTGGATTACCCACTGATTACTAGATGATAGAGGTAGCAGGTACTATAGAGGTGAGTGAGTCCACCCTTAATTTTTAAATGAAGACAGAGTTAGAGAAAAGTGAGTTGACTTTCCCAATGTCACACTACAAGCTAGTGGCAGAAATAAAACTAAAGTCTAGGTTTCACATCTTGTAGTACAAAATTCCTTATATAATTAACATTGTTATAGAATCATAGAGAATTGAACAAAGTTATTATTTATTCATAATTTCTGACTTTTACCACAATTAATCAAAATTAATTAAAGAATAGTTTTCTCAGGTCCATGCAAACTCACTAATATTTATATAGCATTTACATGTGCTAGATACTGTGTCAAGGTCTCTATAATAATTATCTTATTTAAAGAGAAATCACAAAGTAAGTGGCTTCAAGTTTTAAAATATGAAGTACAAAGCAAGATCTCTAGCTGAGAGGGTGGGAGGAGAGATACTATAGGAGGATTAGGGAAGGAAAAGAAGGTTTGGAACATTTTTCAGTCAAGTCTGACTCTGTGTAACCTTATTTGGGGTTTTCCTGGCAGAGATACTGAAGCGGTTTGTCATTTCCTTTTCCAGCTCATCCTACAGAGGAGAAAACTGAGATAAACAGGGTCAAGTGACTTGCCAATGGTCACACAGCTAATAAGTATCTGAGTCCAGTTTTGAACTCAAGAAGAGTCTTCTTGATTCCAGGTTTCTACTCATTGTGCCACCTTGCTGCCTAAATAATAGGATAAAGAATTAATTAGGGACACTGATACATTGGTGATACATTGAACTATGAATGGATCCAACCATTCTGGAGAGTTATTTGAAACCATTTGCTCAAAAAGTTATCAAATTGTGCATAACCTTTGACCCAGCAGTGTTACTACTGGGCTTATATCCCAAAGAGATTTTAAAGGAGGAAAAAAGACCCACATGTACAAAAATGTTTGTGGCAGTCCTTTTCATAATGACTAGAAACTGGAAACTGAGTGGATGCCCATCAATTGGAGAATGGCTGAATAAGTTATGATATATGAATGTTATGGAATAAGAAACAACCAACAGGATGATCTCAGAGAGGACTGGAGAGATGTGAACTAATGCTAAGTAAAATGAGCAGAATCTGAAGATCATTATACACAGCAACAACAAGACTATACGATGATCAGTTCTGATGGACGTGACTCTCTTCTACAATGAGTTGATTCAAACCAATTCCAATTGTCCAGTAATGAAGAGAGACATCTATACCCAGAAAGAGGACTATGAGAACTGAGTGTGGACCACAATATAGTATTTTTACTCTTTCTATTATTGTTTGCTTGCATTTTTGTTTTCCTTCTCAGGTTTTTTTTCTTTCTAGATCCTATTTTTCTTGTGCAGCAAGACAATTGTATAAATATGTATACATATATTGGAATTAACATATAATTTAACATATTTAACATGAATTGAACTACCTGCCATTTAGGGGAGTGGGGAGGGGGAAGGAGGGGAAAATTTGGAACAGAAAGTTTTGTAAGGGTCAATGTTGAAAAAATTACCAATGCATATGTTTTGTAAATAAAAAGCTATAATAATAATAATAAAAGAATTAATTAGACAGGAAGAAAATTATTGCTTTGCTTCAATAGGAATCCTGTTGGAAGTAGTAAAACTTTGTAGTGGACTCAGTTATGGCTTCTTCTACCTCTATCCAACAACACTTGAATAGAAACAAGGTCTGGCAAAGTATGATTAGTGATGGGATAAAAAAGGAAAAGGTTTAAGGATGGAGAAGAGTATCCAGCTGAAGTTTTTCATGAAGAGGTCAATATTGGAAGGGGAAGAAATTTCAAAGAAGAAGTGATGATCAGGGAAAGTACTAAAAGGGATAGAGGAATAAAAGGTCATAATGAGGACAGAGAATATATTTAGAGGTAATGAAGCAAATAAAAAGACATGGGATTATAAAAGGTTATAAAAAGATGGAGATTTTGATCATGAAATCTTCTACAAATGTGAAAGTCACCCCACAAAACTCTGACACCCCTTCCTTCCTTTCACAGCTTCAATGTCAGATATTTGGACTAACAAACTTTTGCAAATATGATTGGATCTCTTCTGTTTGTCTTTTCACTTTGAAGAGGACCCTTGATATAATGGGATGGATCTCTTGAGCATGAATTGGATTTAAATGAGGCAGAGTTACACTGTCTTCATTTTTTACTCTCTTCCAGAGTCATCAAAATCCAATGGCAAGATAAACGTCAAGATGATTAGTGATGGCCCAATATACAGTGAATGACCTTCTATTTCAGTCCTTGCACTTTACAGAGCCTAATTCAGCTTCCTTCAGGGCCATTGGAATGAATGGTTCTTATCTTCCTATTCTGCGGGAGGGAAATCTTCACATGCTTGAAGTAGATATCCCCTTAATTCACCAATGGGTCTGTTACCTTCAGTCTGGTTGAGCCCATCTGCTGAGATGGTTTTACCAATAAAATAGCTTCTTGGAGCCAATAGTGAGAACTGGGTAAAAGGTAGACACTAAAGGTAGATGAGCAGTCCTGAAGAGGGATCGGCAAGCTCTCACACAAGAGATGCTGGTCCTCTCTGAACATCTCATATATTTCATTATACCTGTATCTAGTGAACATGATGCCAAGAAACTAAGCAAGAATTTAATCACAAAACATTTAATAAGAAAAAATAACAAAGTAAACAATAAAGAAAATCAAGTAATAAAATCATTCTCAGTCCCAACTCCAATATTAAAGGATTATAATCTCCTATAAATATTTAAGTATATACCCCACAGGACATGACAGGAGATAGGAACAAGGACAGAAGGGGGTCTGGACTTGGCAGGAAAAGACACCTCCTCACTAGAAAATGGAACAAAGGAAGAGAAAAATGGCTAGACATGTAGAGAAAGTTTAAGGAATGAAATAGGAGTGGGAAAAGTTCTGATGGCAGATGCCTTATTCTCAGTTAAGTAGGAGTCAGTCATCCTTCAAGAGACAGGGTGAGATGGCACAGGGTACTTAAGGAAAAAGTGAAGGCTTAGAACATTCACTATATGGACCACAGTAGAGAATCAGTCAAAGAATGAGAGTATTGCCATTTTTCAATGACTTGGCAGTAGATAAAAATGTATAGGTGACATAGTCAGCACTGCTACAGGGCCTCATCCAGAAGTAAGAACAATATGGGATTAAGAACAGAGAAAGTAAACTACACAATCTCAGAATTTTAGAATCAGAAGAGATCTCATTGTCCATCTAATTAAACCTTTACCTAAAGATATCCACCAAATCTTCATCCACTGTCAGTGATTGTGAAAGTAGGAGCTTGTAATACACAGCAAATCTTAAATTCATGGAGCCTATAAAAGCCACCATGCCTGATAAATGAGAGGATTAAGTGCTTGAGGACAGGATAAAGCAGCTTATGTAACGTAATGTAATGGTGCTGTGTAATGTTCCAGGGTTAGTCAAAATCTTCCACCAATGTTTAATTTTTCAAACCATAATTTTGAGTCAATGTTTCTTTTGCTTTGCTAGGGAAGAGGAGTGTTGGTACTATTATTTAATTTCACAGGAGTATCAACACTGCAAAATGAGGAGCAAATATGGTTAAATAAGTAGAAAAATCATTTATTAAATGCTAATATGAGTAAGGCATTTTGCTAAGCAATGAGAATACAACTAGTGAAAGGAAAGGAAGTGATTAAATATTTATTAAACATCTACTATTAAGCAATGCTATTAAACATCAATTACTGGTGCCAGACACAGCTTTTTCTTTTTTTTGTTGTTGTTGTTCTTTTAAATTTAAATTTTATTTTCACTTCCAAATTCTCTCCCTTTCCCTTTCTCATTCACTGAGAATGCAAGAAAAATAACACAATATAAATATGTATAATGATGCAAAACAAATTTTCATATTAATCATTCTCTCCCCTAAAATGGCATGAAAAACAAAGAAATAAAAGAATACATGCTTCAATCTGCACCCTGAGTCCATTAATTAATTGATTATTTGGTTGTGGGTATCATGTTTCACCATGAATCTTTTGAAATTGTAGTTGGTCATTGTGTTGATCAGTTAATAAGTCTTTCAAAGTTGTTTATATTTGCTATGTTGAAGCTATTTTATAAATTGTTCTGGTTCTAATCACTTCATTTTTTTTTTTTTTTTTTTATGAATTCAAACAAGTTGTACTAGGTACCTTGCTGACCTCCACAAGATCCAGGCCATCTGAACATATGCCTATCTTTCCCAACCCTTTCCAGTTTCCCTTTACAATTTTTTTCCTCCATTAGAATGTAAACTCTTGAAGACAAAGACCATCTAATTTGCCTCCATTTTTATTCTCAGAATTTTTCAGTAGGACCAAAATGACATCACTATGTTAGAGTCAACTTATGATGTGTCCAACTGTGGCTGATCAGATAAATATGAGCTCAGAATGTCCACCACAAGTCAGGCACAAATAAATAGTCCATGGAATATTTGGATGTATTCTTTAAATTTGCACATCTCACATTTCTTTTGAACTACTTCAATTCTTTTTGCTCATAGAGCACAGTGCTTTGACGCAGATACACCATGTTGGGCAGTCCTTTACCAATGTCTGCATGTCATATAATTCCAATTCCAAAGCACATAAGCACTTACAGTAAATATTCACTTATCTAACTTTCTATCTTTTAGTATCTAACTAGCATCTAAATACCCTTCTAGTATTCTTGAACATTCAGTTCAATAGGGATAATACCAGTGCTTCTAGAGCACAGACCTGGGGTCCTTTATTCTACTTTTAGCACTCCCCCTAAAACATCTATTATGACTTTAAGTTTCCCAAGAGACCCAATGGCCTACAGGACTATCATAATATACTTATTAGTGCTTTCTGTAGCTTGAGACTTTAAAAGAACAATGGCAAAAGAGAATTTCTATGAATTGTTCTGAGAGCTCTAGGGGATTCTTTATGCATTTTCATTCAGCTAGAGTCCAAAAGCAGAAAACTTAGGAAGCAGAACCCACAGGGAGATTTATCTGGGGATCCAGACTGTAGAAAAAGAATAGCTTTTGTTTCAGTCCAGACCTCATAAAGTCACAGTTCAGGCAATGATCAATTCACCTTTATGATTTTGTTTTGTTTTGGTTTTAATTCAACTTGTATAAGTGATCACAGTCCCCTGTTAGGAGAGTTTTATGCTGCATAATTTTCTTAGAATGAACAAATATGCTAAATATGTTCTCTTTGGTTTTTTTGAAGAAATATAAAATAATATAACTTTTGCATGAAATGTCAAGCATTGTAAATTTCTGTGTGTTTAAGCTTAGCTGGGATTTATCCAAAAGGAAATAATTGTTTCTATTTTTTTCTTAAAAAGAAACCAAACCAAAAAAAAAAAAAAAATCATTCGACTTAGGTTGTGGGGTGGAGACTTGGGGAAAGGGAGTTGCAAAAACCTATTTTCTTAACCTAATCTTTGAGGCCTAAACACTGTCCTGTAGTCAAATCTGCTTAGTTTGAAGAGGTAAGAAAAAAGTAAAAACCTATTTTAAGAACCACAATGCACAAACTTACTTTTTAGGAAAACAAATTCAACAGGGTTCTAGATGATAATGGGCAAGGGAAGATTTAGTTCCTTAGTTATTTCAAGAGCTGAACCTCTTGGTTTTCTGTGCCTCGCTAAACTAGTTACTCTGAGGAAGTTTGAATTAACAAAAGAAAAAAAAAAAAACCATCAGCTGTATAAAAGGCAGAGCTGCTGCAATATCCTCTTATCAGAAAAAAAGAGACAAGGAATAAAATTTTCGGCTTTAGGAACAAACAGTAAATCATTTATGCAAGAGAGATTTGTGAGAGAAAACGTTGCATCATGACACATAAATAAAATACTGACAGTGCAATATTAAAATGGATGTCTCTCGCTCAAGAGTAAAAAACCAGCTTTAGGCTGGTTGAAGGGCACAGAATCCTTCGTGACCTGTATCCTGACCAGCAGATAGAACTTGGCTTCTACTTCATACTTCACAGGATTTTCAGAGGAAACACATGTTGTGAGAGAGATTTCTGTCTAAAGGGAACCAGACTCAGGTCCACCAAGATTATTCTACAGGCCTGTTCACAGGAAGAATAAAAGGTCATGGTAGAAGTTCAAACATAAAGGATGAAGTTTATCTGTTTATTCTCTTTCTTGCCAACTGCTACATTGGTGCCAAAATTGTGAAATGCTACATTCCCGGGTGTCTTGTCTACATATGAACCCCCAGGATTCCAAAACTTATATCCCAACTTCTGTCCTTCCTGACTGTTGTAAGGGTCTAAAAAATTTCCAACCCAGATTTGCCTTCCTTTATAAACCCTGCCCTGACCATCCCAGATTGAACCTCTAAAAAAAACAAACAAACCCAAAATCTATACAATTAATTCATCTGAAAATTAATCATGAACTGTCTTACTTTGTCTCTCTTATTATTGTATGTAGCTATAATTTAAATATTTACTTGTTATTTATTTTTTCTGGTTTTTGTCATCTCTCCAGCTATGTATTTATATGCCACATAGCAACATGATTTAACCTTCAAAGTAGGAACTATTTCAGTTAATCAACTAGCATTTATGCCAAGTACTAGACATTCTGCTAAATTTGTAATGAAAGGCAAAAACAGTTCTTGCCTTCAAGAAGCTCATATTCTAATGACAAAGGCAATATTTAATATCTAATTACATACAAGATATATAAATAGAGTGTATAGAAGATAAATTCAAAGGGGAAGGCATTAAGGGAACTCAAAAAGGCTTTCTGCAGAAGGGAGAATTTGAGCTGAATTGTGAGGGAAACTAGATTTGGAGATGAGGAGGAAGATGATTCTAGTCTTGGTGGACAGCATTGAAAAGACAGAACCAATACCTTCTGTGTAGGAAGAATGGCAAATAAGCTAGAGCACAGAATGCATGGAGAGAAGAGAAATATAAGAAGAGCAGAAAGGTAGAAAATGGCAAGGTTAAGAAGAGCTTTAAATAGCAAACAAAGGATTTTAGATTTGATCTTGAAGATAATAGGGAACCATTGTATTCTACTGAGTAGGAGAGCAACATGATCAGACCTATGCTTTCGGAAAGGCACTTTGGCAACTGACTGTAGGATGGAATGAAATGTGGTGAAAGTTAAGACAGGGAGGCAAATTAGAAAGCTATTAAAAAGGGTAGAGAAGTGAGTGAGAGGAGATAATAGGACTTATATAAAATTTTAAAATAGAAATAAGATATGACAATGGACTGGGTATGTAGGGCAATTAAGGATGGGACTGAGGATGCAATACTGAATGACTGGAAGGACGGTATTACCCTTGACAATAATAGGAACATTTGGAAGAATAGAAGGTTTGGGGGGGGAAAAGAAAATGGACATATTGAGCTTGAGATACCTATGAACATGTATTTGAGCTGCCTAAAAAGTAGCTGATGATATGAAATTGTAGCTCAGAAAATAAAGACTTGGATATATAAATGTAGGAATTATGTATAAAAAGATGATTAATGAAAGTTGATGAGATCACCAAATGAAATTGCAAAAAATCAAAACAATACCTTGGGGAATGCCCACAATTAGTAGGCATGACATGGATTAGGAACCAACAAATGAGACTGATAAAGAGAATTTAGCTAGATAGGATAGAGAGATGGAAGAAGGAAAAGAAGAGAAAAATGTCACCAAAAAAACTAGAGATGAGAGAATATGCATGATAAAAAAAAAGTAATCAACAGTGTAAAAGCTTTTAGAAAAATTAAGGATACAAATTGGGAAGAGTTTATTAAATTTGACAATTAAGAGATCTTTAATGACTTTGAGAAAAGCAACTTCAGTTAAATGAGATCTTAGCCAGATTACAGAGGATTTAGAATAGAATGAGAGAAAAGAAAATGGAGCAGTCAAGTGAAGGCAATTTCAGAGTTTACCATAAAAGAGAGAACAAAAGCCAATGGAGAAGATAGATCAAGGTAGTAGTTGTTTTTTGATGATGGAGAGGAGTGAGCATGTTTCAGGAATCAGGGGAGTCAATACATAGGGAAAGGTTGAAGATAAGAAAGATAAGATAAGAAAATAGAGACAATCTGCTGCAGAACATGGAAAGCAATGGGAACAAAAGAGTATGTCATGGGGTTTAATCTTGTCAGGGAGAAAGGTTACTTCTTCATCTGAGACCAAAATGAAGAAGAACTAGTGGGAATTGATGTTAGGGGGATGTGAAATGGGGAGAAGAAGAAAATTTTGACATGACTACTGAAGTATAAGGTGAGATCCTCAGCCAATAGGGGAGGTGGGGTAAAGAAGAAAGGTTTTGGGAATAATCTAGAGTTGATAGTTGACTGGACATGACTGGCAATAACTCCATGACTGGAAGATGACACCCAATTCAAGAGTAGGTGATGCACTTCTGAGCCATGTGACCCTGGGCAAATCACTTAACCCCAAGCTCCACAGGAAAAATAAATAAATAAATACAAAGAGTACTTGATAAGTGTTGATTTAAATTGTAATTTAAATTGTACTTGTAGTTAGAGAGGAGAAGTAGGTCATGGGAAATGGAAGTACCTAAGTTAAGTACCTAAGAAACTTGAGGATATTCTTCCTGTTCATCTTGCATATTCAGCCTTAGCCACCCATCCTTATAAGGATTAAAAAAAAAAAAGTTAGTTCCTCTATTTAGGACAATGTGCAGAACTCAGCTGCTTGGCCAGCCAGGTTTCCATAGACCAAACAGAGCTCAGGTTCAAAGGCAGGTGTCAGTTGACATGCTGGAGGGTTACAGATAATACTGTTTATATAAATGGATTTTCTTTACTATGATCTCATGTCCAGGTGCACCTAAAGGAAAAGGGGGAAGTGAAAGAATGGAAGGAGATTGGGCCAAGTTAGGGTACTAGAGCCAACGGGACAGGGAGAAGCCTGAATGAGAGTATTTGGACCTGCTAGTTAGGCAAATCCTAGCAGTAATTACAATCTGGTTGAATAAAATGAAATAGAGATCACTTTCCTTCAAGTATTTCTGACAGAAAGAAAGGGAAACAAAAGCAGAATCTTTAGGAATAGTATCACATGGTAGACACGTGGAGTCAGGACCTGGGGAAAGAGAGATTCTAATGTTATTGTAATGACCTCTAAAGAGACTAGAGCAGTCTAGAGAAGAGTATATTTCTTTTAGTTTTCACACTAGACATTCTGTATCTCCCTTCTTATCCCCTTTTAGACTTGTTATCAATCTTAAAAACCATTTCTTCCTGTCCTTCATCTTCTCTTCTCTAGTCTCTGGGTGAGAGTAAAAGGGATGGGTCCTTTCCATCGTGCTGCATGATTTCTCCTCCCTGATTTCCAATTCCCTTTGGGGAAAAAAATGACCATTTCATCTTACCAGTCTCATGAGAAGAGAGTGACATACCATCAAGTTTTCTACTTTGGTCTCTTGCTTTGTAAAAGGAGAGTATCATAACTTCTCCCATTCCAAGTTCTTGTCCCCTTGTCTAAAATGCACAAGGTTCTAAAAGGACTCTACCTAAAGATGATGATACCATTTACTTGAAAATTCTCCCTAATGATCACTGAATGATTAGCAAACTCCAATCTAGGTATATTCTTCACAGCTGGCTGACTCTGGGAATCATCTGTGGTTCCTATCTCCTATCACTCTCTCTTCTTCACCAAAGCTCAACTAAATGCTACCTATCTTTCCCACTGTGCATTCTGGTCCATAGTCAACAAACGTGAATTCATTTTGAATTTCTAACATTTCTGTCTCTCAGTGAAACCTAGCTCTTTCCTGATGACTTAGCCTCCTTGGCCATCTTTTCTAGCATTGGCTACATTTTTGTTCATTCTCTTCAACTCATTGGTTGAACTGAGGGATTTGGGACACTCCTTGCTCCCAATGGACTCTTCAGGAGAAGAGTGGTAGGACTCTTCTCCTTCTACCACTATTAGCCAATAATCTCTTCTTCTTTAAGATTTATGCAATCCACACTCACCATGTAATAGAAATTCTGAAAGCTGTTGTCTATAGAGCTCTAGAAGATTTTTTCTTCCTTCCTCAGTATATAGGTCATAATCTTTCTCTGCTCCCCATCTTCTGCCCTCATACTTGGGTGCTTCAATATACATATTATTTTTTCAAACACCTTAACTTCCTGGTTCCCTCACCTATCCATTTCCCATGACCTACTCTTGCACTCCACCTTAGCTATACACAAAGATGATCATTCCCTTAATCTTGAGATCACTCACAAATGCATTACTTCCATATTCTGAAATTCCCTTATTTGATCACACTCTATTGGCTTTCTATCTCTTCTTTTGTCTTCTAGTGCCAAATCTCTGCTCTTCATCCACACCAATACCTTTATCCCTCAGTACTCTCCCAGGCATTACCACTGTACCAGCCACCCTCTTTTCCTTTCCCCATCTTGACACCTTGGTGAACCAGTTCCATCCTATAAAGTACTCTTCTCTTGAGTCCCTTGCACATTGCCTTATCACATTGCCAGTTGTGTCCTCCCAAGCCTCAGATCTGGATCACTCTCACTATGTGCTGCCTTTGTTCTTACATATATGCTGCTGAACAAAGGTGTAGGAAATCACACAACCATTTGGACTGGGTCCACTACAAACATGTTACATAACTTTAGTCCTTCACAGATGCTAGGCAATCCTTCTACACCTCCCTAATTAACTCATTATTATCAAATTGACTGTTCTAAACTTTCCTCATCCCTCCTCAAACCTTCTATGACTTCCCTACTCCCAACTTCTGAGCTAAAAGTATCATTTCATATTTTTCTGAAAAAATGGAAGCCATCCATTAAAAGATCTCTTTTACTTTCTCATTTCCTGTCATACAGCTGCCTTCTGCCACTCCTCCTTCACCTCTGCTTATATGAATAGGAGGTTTTTCTCCTTGCCAAATCAGACCCTTCTATCTATGCAAGTGATCTCATTCAATCTCATCTCCTCGAACAAATTGTTCCCAATATAATCTCCACTCTATATTTGTCTCTCCTTGTCTACCAGTAAGTTCCCTGGGCAATAGGGAATATGATCTGGAGACATTTGATAAATGTTTACTGACTGATTAAATATCCCCACTTCCTTCAACTTTAGTATTCATATGACTCAACATCCTTATTATATTTGTTATCATCTCCTTAATTCTCTCAAGCTGACCAATATCCTTAAAATGGAGGGCTGATTACTAAACTAAATATTCCAGATATGATCTGACCACTTCTAGGTCATTACTAGATATTCAGATATTTAGATAAATAGAGAATGTTAGAACAAGAGGAGAAATTAGAAAGAGAAAAAAAACCCCAACATGTTTTTTAAGTACATGTTTTGAGCCAACCACTGTTCTATGTTCTGAAGATAAAACTTCAGCTAAATCAAGACAGTTCTGTTTCCCAGAAGCTTAAATTCTGGTAGAGGGAGACAACACATGAAGGGAAATTACAAACTGGAACCAGGGAGAGGTTAAGAGAACCAGCATGTCATGAAGATGTCTGCTGAGTGAGATCATGGTTGGATCCAGGCTAATCCAATCAGCCCACAGCGGTTCTAGAGTTAATTCAATAAACATTTATTAAGTGCCTACTATGCACCAGACACTGTGTTCTTAGTGGTAGGGATACCAAAAAAAAAGGGCAAAAGATAGTCCCTGACTTCAAAGAGCTTATAATCTAATGGAGGAGGACATACAAATGAATATATGCAAAGCAAGCTACATACAGGAAGCTACAAATAGGAAGCAATTACAAAAGGGAAAGGACTGGAATTAAAAGAGGTTAGAGAAGGCTTCCTGTAGGATGTGGGATTTTAATTGGAATTTAAAGAAATCCTAGGAAGTTAGAAGTTGAAGTGGAGGAGAGGGAGCATTTTGGGCATAGGGAACAGCTAAAGAAAATGTCTGGAGGTAAGAGAAAGAGTATCTTTTTCCATGGAACAGTGAGGAGGCCAGTGTCACACAGTATTTAGGAGTAAGTGTTGAGAAGTAAAATGTAAGAAAGCTGGAAAAGGAGGAGGAGACTAAGTAATAAAGGGCTAAATAGCATGTATTTGCTCCCAGAATCAATAGAACCCTATAGGAGGCCACAATAGATATTGAGTTGGGGATGGGGAGGGAAGGGTTACATGACTGCACCTGCATTTTAGGGATATTAGAAGCAGACAGATCCATTAGAAGGTTATTGCAATGACCCAGGTGTGATGTGAGGGATTGCCCTAAGAGAGATGCCAGCATCACAAAAGAGAAGAGGGAGAGTTTCTGAGAGGTGTTGCGAAGACAGAGCCCAAGAATTAAAGCTACAGACCCCATCTTGATTTTCTGAGATAACATATATGTAACTGCTAAGAGTACATAAAGGCACTTATTTCAGGGAGTTTCCCAAATTACCCCGATAATCTTAACAGGAATTTGTCCAGGACTTTTTAAAGCACATCTTCCAGAATAGTGTGGATACCTTGTTAAAAAGATAACGATAATTCCAAATTAGACTCCAATGACTAATACTGCCTCTCCCCACTGCCCCCCAAGATGATTTGTTCAGCCAAAACTTTTTGGAGTTGTGTTAATCTATTAAAAACAAAAAAAGCTGGAAGTTTACTTACTCCTTTGCTTTCTGCCTATGCAAGAGACAGACCAGAGTACAGCAGAAGTGACTGGATTGGGATGGAGTAGGGAGAATTTTTTACATGAACATAATCTTCTCTTATCCTGGAGCCATTAGTGGCAGCCTTGAAATATATCGAAGGACCAAGTGTGAGCTGAATATACCTGTGCTTTAGGCCCAAAAGGAAAGTTCATGGACAAAGTTCTTCAACTTCTGCCTCCTAGTTAGAGGGGGAGGTAAATTTCCTAGGCAATGTAATTCTGGAATCTTGCCTTCTGGCAGAGAAAGGAGATTTTTTTAAAAAAAGTAATATTAGCCTTAGGGATTTCCTCATGAGTAATCCCAAGTTCAAGAGTTCAGAAATCTGACAATTTGCAGAAAGGAGAGCTTCTAAGTAGCATGCCTCTTGGAGAAAGAAGAGTATCATTTATGCCCTAGCTTCCTAAACTGTGGTTCCTGATCCCATATGGAGGAATCTTATAACTGAATGTGGGGTTTCAAGATTATGATTTAATATCAGTAAATATTTGGTTTATATATCGATTTCATGTATCTATATATCTGGGGGGGGTCTTGTTAAAATTTCTAGGATAAAAAAGGATTGCAAGTAGAAAAAATTTAAGAAGCTTTGATCTATACCCATCATTGGAGAAAGGAAATTCTAGTATGCTCTTAAAAAAAGAAAAGAATGGACTGTATAGTCTTGTGACTGAAAGATATGTTAGGGGACTAAAACTAACATATGGAGGAGCAACATATCAGAATGTTGCCAAGCCCCATAATTACAGTGAATTGTCAGCCACCAAAGTTTCACCATGAAGGAGACTGCGTGTTTAGAAGTCCCAAAGTATATTTGACTTCCAGAGGAATTTAAAACACAAGAGCACTACAAGTCTTGGGGGGTTCCACATGTAAATGAGGGATTTCACCAGAATTCAATTTGATTCTTCAACTAGCATTTACTAGGCATCTGTGATGTGTATATTATATACTGTGTACAACATACATTCGTGGTACAGCAATGAAAATGAGACTGTAAGGAGAACACATCTGGTAATACCAAGTTCAATTTCCTTTTGAGGGTAATTTCTATGTGTACTTTATGTCTTTTATGCTTTTTCTTATGGGCCTAATGGAATCCTTTTCACCTTTTGCATATTTTTTGGAGTAAAATAAAGGTTGCCTTCCATCCCATATGCATTGTTACCTAATACTCATATAGGAGCTAGGGACTTAGCTATGTTTGTGGAAATACACACAAATTAGACATAAACTATATTCAGAATATATCCCAGAATAAACCTTAGGTGGAGGCATAATAAGTCATAAGGGAGGGCCAATGATCTTATTTGGATCAGCCTTTAGGAGCAAATTCAGTCAATGTAAATCTTACTTTTAAGTGGCTCTGGGCCATGTGTTTCATTTGCAGCCTCCTAATTCAAAGCAAAGTATTTTACTCACAACAACCACTCAATAGATATTTTTATACATTGTGATTACATATAAATAAATTGGTCTATTTGAATTGACCAACCATTTCAGTCAACATGTTTGATTGTAGGCAATCAAACTTTTTTTGGTAAACATGCTTTTCTTCAAATGATAGGATTGTGTAAACTGAATGAAATAACAAAATGCTTTAGGGATAGTGATTTCTGTGACCTTCCTCCTCATTTCTTTGTATTTATTCTGCATATATTGTGTAACCACTTAGCTGGGTACATGTTTCTGTCCAGAAGAACATAGGCTCCTTGAGGGCAATATAGTAGGGACAACAAATATTTCTTGAGTTGATTGAAATTTATCATTCAAAAAGAATATTGTGGGACTATTAATTCTTCCTTCTTGAATTTCGTGCCTCTCTTAACAGCCTAAGATGACATTAACTTTCTTAATTGCCTTACCATCCTATTGACTTATATTAAGCTGATAGTCTACCAAACCTCCCAGATCTTTTTAAAATTACTAAAAATCTTAAATTGTGAGCTCCTTGAGGTACCATTTTGCCTTTTTTTTTTTTTTTTTTGGTAGTGTCTCCAGCATGTAGCACAATGCCTAGTACATAGAAATTGCTTACTGATTGATTTTTGGAAAGACCTGTTCCATTTTACATTTCTGAAGTTGATTCTTTTGAAATAAAGTATATTATTTTCTGAACCTTTCTCTATTCTCTCATATAGAATGTAAAAAGGCATGGGACCCTGACTACATTGAATTAAAAGCTGCCTCTCCACACTTACTACCCACTACTACTAATTTTGTCTTCTAAAACCAAACAGAGCACATTTAATCCCTTTTTAGATTCCAGTCTACATCAAGTCCCCTGAATATACACTTTTTGCCAACATCTTCCCCCCAAATTGAACACAATGCTCTATGAGATCTAATTATGGCACAATACAATGTCAATTTCCTTGTTCTGGTCACTATACTTCTCTTAATGTGGCCAAAAATTGAATAAGCTTTTTTTGACTGTTGAATAATGAAATTGAAATCGAGATTTCAGAGAGTTAAGAAGAGAATGAGAGCAAAGTCCTCTATGGTAAATGGCTTTCTTTTAAGTTAGTTTTCTTTTAGGAGGAGACATAAGGGATAATAGGCAGCAGAGAGAGACAGATGAATGATGATTTTTTTGAGGAAGAGAAGATAATGGGCATGATTGTATGTAATAGTCAAGCATCCAGTAGACAATGAAAGACTGAAGATTACTCAGAGAGTGGTCATGACCGAAGAGCTATTACTTAAACAGTCTATCAATATAAGGTCTGCCAAATTAAGGAAATGAGTTTAGTCTGGAATGAGAGGCAAAATCTTGAAGGAAAATACTGAGTTGAACCTTTTTTGTATATTCAGCCTGTAAAGTAATGTCTTACACATAGTGTACAGTTATTAGATGTCTGATTGAATGAATCCATGTAAACTTATACTGAGTATAATCAGAGTCAGAATCAATAAATATTCATTAAGCATCTACTATTTACCAGGCACTGTGCTAGATCCTGGGGAGACAAAGAAAGGTACAAGGCATTAAGATTTAGATTATTAGCTCTTCAAGGGAACTTACAATTGAAAGAGGGAAGACAGTAAATAAAAAGAAGCTGAAAAGGAGTAGAGTAGTGAAAGGATAGATAATGAAATATTGAAGGCAGGATAGACAATATCTGAAGATGTTTGTGGAACAGTGCTAGTTTTTTAAAATAGTATTTTAGTTTTTCCCCTCGATATGTCAAGAAAACTTAGTACAATTTTGCTGATAGTATATACAGTGTTTTCCTGGTACTGCTCTTCTCACTTTGCATCAGTTCATACAAGCCTTTACAGGTTTTTCTGAAATCTATCTGTTCATCATTTCTTATTGGACAACAGTATTCCATTCCATTCATATACCACAACTTGTTCAACCATTCCCCAATTGGGGAATTTCTCAGTTTCCAATATTTTGCCATCCTAAAAAGAGCTGCTATATATATATATATATATATATATATATATATATATATATTTTAGCACATGCAGGGTTTTTCCTCCCTTTTTTGTGATCTCTTTGAGATACAGACTGAGTAGTAGTACTGTTGGATGAAAGAGTATGTACAGGTTGGTTCCCCTTTAGTCAAAGTTTTAAATTGCTCTGTGAATGGTTAGATTAGTTCACAACTCTATCACAGTGATCTACTGTCCCAATTTTCCCACATCTTCTCCAATACTTATTGCTTTCCTTTTTTTGTCATGTTGGTCAATCTGATAGGTGTGATGTCATATCTAAGAGTTGCTTTAATTTGCATTTTTTCTAATCAAAAGTGATTTAGAGCACTTCTTCATATGCCTATAAATAACTTTGATTTATTCATCTGAAAACTGCCTGTTCATAACCTTTGACTATTTATTAGTTGGAGAATGTCTTATATTCTTATAAATTTGACTCATTTTCTCCATATATTTGAGAAATGAGGCCTTTATCAAAGATACTTGCTGTTTTCCACAGACAATTTGGAACTATGCCCAAAGGGCTCTCAAGTTGTGCATAATATTTGATCCAACAGTGTCTCTTCTGGGTCTGTATTCCAAAGAGGTCATTATAAATGGGAAAAGATTCACATGTGCAAAAATTTTTGTAGCATCCCTTCTGGTAGTGGCAAAGAACTGGAAAGTGAGTGAATACCTATCACTTGGGGAATGGCTGAATAAATTAAGGTATATTAATGCTATGAAATATTATTGTTTTATAAGAAATGATCATCAGGATGATTTCAGAAAGACCTGGAGATACTTTTCATGAACTGATACTAAGTGAACCAAAAGAACATTGTACATAGTATCAAAATTAGGTGATGATCAACTACAATGGATTTTACTATTTTCAATAATGAGGTGATTCAGGATAATTCCAATAGAGTTGTGATGGAGAGAGCCATTTGAATCTAGAGGGAAGATTTATAGGGATTGAATGTGGATTACAGCATAGTATTTTCACCTTTTGTTGTTGTTTGTTTGCTTGCTTGCTTTTTCTTCTCTCATTTTTTCCCTTTTTGAACAGATTTTTCTTCTGCAGCATGATAAATGTAGAAATGTCTTTAGAAGAATTGCACGTTTAACCTACTTGCTCTCTAGGGAAGGGGAGTGGTAGAGAAAGAGGGAGAAAAATATGGAACACAAGATTTTTCAAGGGCAAATGCTGAAAACTATCTGTGCATGTATTTTGAAAAACAAAAAGCTATTATTTAAAAAAAAAAAAAAAAAAAAAGAGGGGCAGCTAGGTGGCGCAGTGGATAGAACACCAGTCCTGAATTCAGGAGGACCTGAGTTCAAATGTGGTCTCAGACACTTAACACTTCCTAGCTGTGTGATCCTGGGCAAGTCACTTAACCCCAGCCTCAGAAAAAGAAAAAAAAAAAAAAAAAGATTGCCTCCCTCCCACCTTTCTGCTTTCCTTCTAATTTTGGCTGCATTGGTTTTGTTTGTACAAAAGTTTTAAAATTTAATATAATGAAATATAATGAAAATTATGTATTCTGCAATTTGTAATGATCTTTATCTCTTGTTTTATCATAAATTTTCCCCCTTTCCCATAGATATGACATGTAGATTATTCCTTGGTGTTTTTTAAAATTTGCTTATTGTATTTAATATTCTATTTTACTTCCTTAGTTTCTTTCTTGTTTATTTTCTGGTTGTAACAGAGCTAATTTTATCTAGTAGGATGTTGAGATCTCGAAGTCCAAGAGAACAATGGGGTAGAAAATGATTGCTATCTCTTTTTCTGAATGAAATTTATCCCTTCTATAATAGGTTCTTGTATTTTAACAAGAATTGAAGTAAAAATCAATACTCCTCCCATGTTAGAAAAATTAACATTTTTGCCTCCCTCTTTTTGAATATCAGGATGATTTTTATTTGTAGTCAGTGCTCTGCCACTTCTCCTATATGAGTCTATACAGAGTGAAGCAACTTCTGAAGTATAATTTTGGTTCTAATTATAATTGATGTTTTATGTATCTGCCTTGTACAGGGGGAGCCAAAGCAAGGCAAATGTAAAAGAACAGAATTCATTAAGTATGGCCTAAATTACAGCTGAGGGCAACAAGGGGACACAGTGTATTGAATGGGGGGGGGGGCAAAATCAGGAAGATCTGAGTATACATCTGGCCTCAAACACCTTGGGCCAGTCACTTAAAACTTTTTGCTTTCATTCCTCATCTGTAAAATGAGCTGGAGAGGAAATGGCAAATCACTTCAGTATTTCTACCAAGAAAACTCCATATGAGATCATGAAGAGTCAAATGTGATTGAATAATAGCAACATATCATCTGACTCACAAAGATTTGGGAGGCTCTCACAAAAGGAATCAACTGATATCTCCACATCTTTTTCTAGCTTTGGAATGCAATTAATTCACATGTGCAAAAATGTTAGTAGCAGCCCTTTTGGTAGTGGCAAGGAACTGGTGAATGAATACTCATTAGTATTGAAAAATTAGTTGCTTTCAAAAATGCATAACATTCCAACCAAGAGACATCATCTGTTACTGGATCTCCTAATACAGGTTACTTCATAGTCCCCTAAGGAAAAATACAATTGTCTTCATAGTTAATATACATATTACTTCAATTCCTTAGAATATTGAGATGGTCCTATCAACATATTTACAGTTTTTCTAATTCTTAATTCACTACTCAATCCATCACCCCATTTCCTTTCTTCCCTTCCATGTTTCCCAAACTCAGCATTATGTCAACAAAACAATCCCCTTCAATCTATCAAGTTTTAATAGGAATTACCCACCAACCTTTGCATCAAAGGGACGGTCTGAGGCAGAGTTACCTTAGCATGCATTTGCAATACCAATACCTGAAAGTGTCCATAAGCTCTGTTCCTAGAAGATGTTATATGAGACTCCTACTCTGGTTCCTATTATTATAAACCTTTGGGCTATTTGAAAGAATTTTATCTATTCCCCCACTTTTCCTAACATTAACTTGCATGCCCATTAGTCTGGGCTATTTGTTTAAGTATAGTGTACCTGTTTGGTCGGTTCGAACAGGAATTAGGAAGTCCTGTTGATGGTAGCTTTCAGTATTACTTGGGTCCTGTACAGGCTTGCTGTTTCTCAGATTATTTATACAATTTATTTGTCTGCATTCTCTTACTTCCCTATCTCCAAAATTCATCTTAATGCAATACAGCCTTTAGTGCCAAACCAATTTTTTCTAATACATGTTTTCCCTAAAGCCCCAATACCTTCATTCCTTTGTTCTGATTTATTGCTGCTGCCTAACCACAGCTACGAGGCAGAAAAAATAATAATAATAAAAATTTTAAAACCCCAGTAACAAGCACATCAGGATTAACACACTAGGTCTATGTTAAACCACCCAACAATGAACTAACTCATCTTTAATTTATTAGCTTGATCCTGATATAAACTCTGAATGAAAAGTAAAATGTTGTATAGATTAATAATATTAAGTTTGCAAAACAAACCCAAGAAAAATGGGAAATGCCAAGTGAAGGGAGATGTTCCATCTTTAATTCATTGGCCTGTGCTTAGGTATTTTCATACATGTGCAATATAGGCTGATGCCTGTATTTAAAGTCTATGGTACTGAAGACCACCAGTGCAAGTTATAGCCAGAATGGAAGATTAGTCTAAACTTTCAGTTCTACTTTGGTTGAAACTTTCACATAGCATAAATTTCATTTTCATGGAGTTTTAGTTTTGATCCCAGGATTACATGATTATGAAGGTTCCAGACAAATATTTTCTCATTACATAAGTCAAAAACTCTAAATCACTATGTTCTGTTTCAAGACATATAAAATAATCTAATTGTTTGGAAAATAATCACTATATAAAATAAATAATATACAATTAGAAATGAAACAGTAGTTTTGGAGATAGAAGAATAAAATTTAGTGACCTGTAAAATATAATCCCACTATCAGATGATGTGGGCCTTTGAAAGGTTCATGTGAACTTTTCTAATTTAGAGAGGTCTTTTTAAATAATGAGAAGTGAAAATAACATAATACTTGTAAATGAATAAAATTCATATGCTTTTCAGCATATAGTTGAGTAGACCAACAAATATAACCTTACAATTAGCACATTAATTATGTAAAGGAGAGGATGATCAAATTCTTATAAAGTTTAATAGTTCAAATAAAATTTTCTCCCTTAGAATTTACAGAAACCTCTCACCTATATTTCAAATTCTTTACACTCACTGTATCCACTCTTTTTTCTCTTAATGATTCACAATACTTGCAATTTATATTATCATTCATCTGAAACTGTTTTCTTCAAAGTTACCAATGATCTCTTCATTGATAAATCTTTCAAAGTCCTTATGACCTCCTGGTTGCTCTTGACATTGTTGACCTTCCTCTCCTGTGCATTTTCTTCTCTTTGGGTTTCTGTGATCCTGCTCTCTGCTAATTCTTCTCTTTATGTTTGATTGGTCTTTTCCAGTCACCTTTGCTGGCTTATTATCCACATCACCCTCCCTAATTGCAAATACTTTATAAGGCTCTGTCCTAACCTTTCTCTTCTCTTTTTATGCTATGCTCCCATAAATTCAATTATCATTCCTGTGCAAATGGCTCACAGAGCTATATATATCCAGCCCCAAACTTTTCCCTGAGCTTCAGACCACAGTAATAACTTACAATTAGACATTTCAAACTGAATGTCCCAGAGATATCTCAAGCTCAACATATTCAAAACTGACCTCATTTATATTCTCCTAGAACTACCTTGTATCTGTTCTGTATAATGTGTATAAATATACTTCTTCTACTTCTTCCTTCTTCTTCTTCTTCCTCCTCCTCCTTCTTCTTCTTCTTCTTTTTTGGCTGAGGCAATTGAGGTTAAGTGACTTGCCCAGAGTCACACACCTAGGAAGTGTTAAGTATTTGAGGTCACATTGGAACTCAGGTCCTCCTGACTTCAGGGCTGGTACTCTATCTACTGCACCACCTAGCTGCCCCCTAAAACTTCTTTATGGGAAAAACTTCTTAAGAGGGAAATTTAAGAGCATAAAGAACCAAAGTCCAAGTCCAAAATATTTGAATATTTCATGTAAAAAACTTTTTAGTTCGAAAGTTTCTAATTCATAGGAAAAAAATTTCCAAGCCAAATGATCTTTCCCTTCTTATTGGAATTCGATTTCTAATCCTCCTGCCACACATACATCCACTGATTTCCAGTCTACTCCCCCACATACTTTGTACACACTGCTTTACACACACACACACACACACACACACACATACACACATACACGTACTATATACCCACTGATTTACAACACACAGATTTACAACACATATCACTTACCCACCACTTATATGTTACAAATCAGCACAGCACCATGATATTCTAGTGCCCTCTGGAAATTCTTGAATTTACAGAATGACTTGAATAACAAACAAACTCACAAGAATCTTGGACTCTTCTTACACATATTTAGGTTAATTGTTATTCAGGTTAACTTTGTAGAAAAAACATAAGCAATATGAATGTCTCAGAACTATGTTTTCACTCTCTATGTGGGTGCATATATATATATATATATATATATATATATATATATATATATATATATGTGTGTGTGTGTGTGTGTGTGTGTGTGTGTGTGTGTGTGTGTGTGTGTGTGTGTTATTTCTTCCCAATAGTGTAAGCAACTAAATGACAGCAGATATTTAATAAATGTATGTTGAATTATAATAGAGGTTTTTTCAGCAAAGTGATCTTCTGAAACTACTCAGTATCCATCTTCACACAGCTGTTGCCCACTGAAGAGAACCTTTCCCTTTCACAGAAACTAGGGGTCCATCTGTGTCATTGGGCAACTGCGGTTGGTTGGCTTCAAGCCTACTCCCAGCTCCCTGAGCACAACAAACATTGGTAAGGTCAGTATTCTGTAGGACCCAGCCTTTGACCTGGACTGATCCTAGTTTCACTGACTTGTTTTGGCATTCAGTCCTGATTCTGTCTGTGTGCTCAGCTCCTGTGACTGCATTGCACCAGTTGCCTCACAACATAAGGGGGCATGCCTTTTGCCTTGGTTCTCTTCAAATTCTGCACTCTTTTTTTTTAAAAATCATACAACCCTAGACATCAAATTGTATTATTCAGATTGTAAAAGATTATACACCTCAGCTTCCTGCTACACTGCTACAGTGCCCACATCAGGACTAGACACGTCCTGGGGAACATCATTCCTGATTGCTTCATATTCTATCCTAGTAAGAGTGTTGCCTCTCCAGTGGACCTCTGTGTTTCTGTTTGGAAACTCTTTCTTCTGGAAAACAGGTGGTTTCCTGAAGCTCCAGAATGAAGATCCAATTCCCTCTGCTATTCCCTCTGCCTGCTCCAAAATTTTCCACAGAAAGTATTAGCATATCTGATTTTACATCAGTTTTCTCAGAAAATAGGAAATGCATTGAGACTATGGGGTGAGTGTGATTTTTTAGATTTGCATGAGCATGTGTACGTGTGTGTATGTGTTACATCCTTGGACTTCTGCATTCCACCCTAAACTACTTCACTCACCTCTACAAATTCAAGTCCCTGGCTGGAATCACCATTTCTTGTGGAGCCCCAGACATACTGCTCACTTAATTTTCAATTCAAATGCCATTGCTCCTTCTCCTCTCCAATTGCCTTATTCCCTTCATCTCCCCTTTCCCCAGCTTTCCTTTATGTGTTGTTTTTTCCCCATTACATTATAAGCATTTTGAGAATGGAAAACCACCTTCTTGTTTTTTGTTTATGTATCTCCCAGCACTTAGCTCTATGCCTGGCACATAGCAAGTGATTAATGAATGCTCTATTTCTCTATCTATCTATCTGTCTGTCCATCTCAATTAAAAATCCCTCAGAAGTATAAAAAGAATGTCTATCCTTTTATAAACATAAATAATGTTCTTATTTTGGTTTTTTTCTTTAACATTTAAGAATTATCCTCCCATTGCATTTTGAAAAATGTCTAAATTCAGAAAATGAGAGAAAATTCTCTCCTCTTCTCTCTCCCAAGTATACTGAATGTGGGGGATGGCTTTCCAAAGGATCACTTGCATTCCATGTGTTAGAACAGCACATTTATGTGGACAGCATCCAAAATTTCCTGGCTGGGTCTGCAAAAGTGAATTTCAACCAGGGGCACTTAAACAGAACTTCCTCCTCACATTGAAATAGGGATGTGTAAATAAAAAGAGCAGGATCCACAATCAGGCCTCAGGGTTTCAGTCCAGAACCAATACCACCTCCTGACAGAGACATCCATCACCCGATTTGCACAGCTGAAACTGAGTGCCCTCATCAGTCCTCAGGAAGGTGTCTTGGAATAGTACTATTTATTCTATCATAGGATCACAGAACTGAAAAGGACCCTAGAAATCACCTAGCCCATCCCTTTCTTTTAATGATGGGAGAAACTGAGTCCCAGAAGAGAAAAATGATTTTACAAGATCACCCAGATAATAACAGAGTTGGGCATTCGAAATTAAGACCTGTGACTCCAAATTCATACTCTTTTTCCCTGGACTCCATTTGATCCCTTCACTTCAATTCAAGCATTTATCTGACTAAAAAGAAGTTAAAACAAAAAGCCACCTCTTCACCTTCCTTAAAGATTATAATGCTATGGAGGTATATCTAATACTTTCTTCAAAAGCTAATAAGTCTCATTAGCAATTAATATGGGAAATGGACAAAGGCTATAGCTACCCAGACACAGTTAACTGCTTTGAAACACATTCCCTTTATGCAATGTGCTCTCTTCACATTCCTAGAGTTTCCAATAGTCTCATAAAAGGGATTTAAGTGATTGTCAGCAAAGCACAAAAGGGTACAAATGTATATTCACTGGGGGCAATGTGGTGCAATGTTAGTGTTTCTATATCTTAGCCATTCACAATAGTGGTTTTTTTTTTGGGGGGGGGATTCCCCCCTTTTGGATTTCCATAGCTGTGCAGTTTTTCTAATAATCACCATGCTTCCTTGTTTGGCTTTCATTGAAAGTCACCTTTGCATTAATAAAGGATTGTCCCATGAAGGCCATTCCAGCAGCATCTTCTCTGGGCCTAGGGGGCAGTGCATATAAATGCCAAATGATATAATTATAGAAATATGACTTATTGAGGAAACCTAGTACCATAAGAGGAATTATAGTCTGCTTTAAGTCTTCAGAAAAGGTAAACATCTCAGGAAATGTTTTCTACTCTCTGCTCTGCCCTCCAATTCCCCCAATTCCAAGAGCCTCTGAGAATAATAGCAATATCAGATTGTTTTGTTATTTTAAAAGAGCATTGCCTTACTGGATGGCACCCTTCCTGTGTCCCGAAGCCCCTCTCTCCTACCACTTTGTTGTGCCTTTTGGAACATCCAATCCATTTTTAACAGAGTACCCTTCATATTATACTTCTGCCCTCACTCTGGAAATTACTATGTCTATAAAAAGACTTTAAAAGATGATGCCCCTATATATAAGAAAGATTAAGGTAAGTTGTCTTTCCACTTAAGAGTGTAATAATACTCCTGGGGGAATAGCTTCTACATTTAAGCAAAAACAGTTATAAAGATAATGGCTAAGGAAGCCTCTTTCCCTGTAAATATCCTTCCTCTTGGGTAAGCTGATAAATAGGAGGTAGGCATACAGGAGCAACAATTTGTTAATCCCCAATGGGGTTCACACAGTGTCCACAAAAAGGAACACTCTCTCCTCCTTAGTCCCAAGGTAATTTGAATCTACTTTAAGGGATTTATTTTATTTAGTCTAGGGAATTTTTTAAAATTCACATTGGATTATTAATCTTTATCTGTTTACACTCGCCTATAAATAAACTTCTAATTGTCTAATTAATATGATTGCAGACTGACTAAACAGGTTTGTGATTTCCTGGGGTGGTGGGAAGGGGAGGGTATAAATCATTATGTTGTAATCTCACAAGAGCTCTCTCTTTTCCTAGACTGGCCAGTTTCCCCAATCTCTATCCACAATGCTAACATTGATTACTTAGCAATAGTTAGAGGCCACCAAATCCTTTTGCAGAAAGAGAAGTAGAAAATGCAAAAAGTAGAGGAGCACTGTTCATTGGATTTTCATTAGATAAACATCAGGTACTTTTGAGGAACAACAAAAAAATGGCTTTTCTTCTTAGATTGTTATTCCTTTGACATCTTGGAGACAGAGAAAAGGGGTAATATCTCCGAATGATGCTTTCATTAGCTCCTAAATCTGTCCTTTTCAGCCCATCAAACATACTCATCAGCCTCAGCACCTGCAATCCAGTAATCAAGCATTATTTCTTTAAATGGAAAACCTGGGGGATTATAAAATGCTTGGGTGTCCAACATCTCTCCACCTGATACCAAGATAGAAGCTACCACATGAACATTGAACTCTGCCTTCTTAATCCATCTTTTTCATATCTTTCTTCTAGCATTCTTTTAGCAAAATCCCAGAATCCTAGTGTCCCAATATCAATGATGGTGGATTCTGGGGAAATATTTGCATATGAATATTCATATAACTTGTAATTTACATATGTTGTTTTCTAGGAATAGAACATAAGTTCCTTAAGGGCAGGGGCTATTTTGTTTTTTGTTTTTCTAACCCCTCTGTGTACCACAGTTTCTAATAAATGATAAATAAAGTAATAATTAATTATTAGATTAATTATAATAATGTGCTAGATAATGCATGATAATTAATTAATTAAATCAATCAATTAATTGAATTGATCTTCACAATTCTAAGAGGTTCACAGGACAAATATTATTAGTCTTGTTCTACAGTTCAGGAAAATTGAACTTCAGAGAAGTTAATGACTTGTCCCAAGTCACATAGCCAGTAAAATAAGTATTCTCTAAGATCTTGAATTTTTGTTCTCAGATCTCCTCCTCGACCAAAGAGAAACTGTGTGCCTAAAAGAACTATAAAACACAGCTTTAAATCCCAGCTCAACTTAACCCACAATAAAAATATTTCTCTATAAGTAACCATTTTCTAAATTAGCCTCATTTCAAATTGTATCTAATATAAAATATTTTAAAATAAGAGACAATTAAAATGTAAAATAAGAGAACTAGCAGAATGCAAAAGACTATCTTTCTTGGATAGACCCAAGTGAAACGATAAACAGGCCTTATTGTCAAATGCTTTATTTTTGGCAAGGAAAAATGGGTAAGGGAATTCCAGATAGAGATATTCTTTGGAAAGTAAATTGTTTTCATTTCCCTAAGACTTCTGTTGGAAAAGCATATAAAAGTGATTTGCATCTGTGAGCTGGGTTCATAGGGTAAATGAATGCAGTAACATAGACCCAAATATGAAAGTGGATATTGAGCTAGCTAAAGCAGCCTTGCATTTAGGTGCAAGACTAGAAGATATCAACCTTTTTACTGGTCTGATGAAATTTCTCAAACCCGTTCTTCATTTACCATGTCATAAATGCTTTTGAAAGATTCACCAATTTGCCAGTGAGGTAACAGTAGCAACAAAACAAACAAACAAACAAAACTCCACAAAAACAAGCCAACAACTATATCATAAATTCTCTACACTATATTTTTAATAATTATTAAAAAAAAACTTTACCTATCTATTGAACTTATTTCCTCTCTCTAGACTATGAGTAAATTTTCCACTTAGTTTTGGGGACGTCATAGACTGACTACTTAAAAAGGAAATCACTCTGAGGACATTTGACACACCAGCAGCTAAGGTACAAAGCTCCCAGTATAAACTCCCAAAAGACTCTGGGAAATTGTAGAAGCTATCCAAAAGATATTTATAGATTATGTATTAGTAGAGATAACTTTTCTTGCCTGTTGTGCATCTAAATGCTTCATTTCCATAATGTTATTTGGATGAACATCTGCTGTTTCCTGTGTAGGGAATGAATCTTTTCTTCTCTTGTTGGGTTATATTATATATTGGGAAAGTTTCTGATAGCTAGCACAAAAAAAAAAAAAGAAAAAGAAAACAAAGTTAAACAAATGAATCAGCAGCTCCAGGGCCAGAGTGATTCTGGGCATGAGATTGGCCCCATTGTGCTTCTAGGCTATTGTAGGGTAGCCTGAGCAGTTGCCATGGAGTTGGAGACCCAGCCAACTGAGCTGCTTTAAACAACCAGCAGCTGCTTACTTAAGAAAGAAAGGACAATGGCAGCCACAGCTCCAAATGCCCCCTTTCTCCTCTGAGGCCTGACCTGAAGATTGTTTTCTCATTAGGTTTCTTTTTATTTATTTATTTTTAGGCATCAACTTTCCTTGAACTTTCCCCACTCATTTGTATTTCACTTGGCTGGACAACGATTCTCTCCCCTTCTCTTAGGAAATATGTTTTCCCTTTAACAGTTCCTGAGGATTTCCATCTCCTGCCCCACCTCCTGCCATGTTTATTTGGAAAAAAAACAACAGCCCAGAACAAAGTAGCTGTATTAAAACCACTGTTGGTTGAACTCCAACTCTTTCTAGCTAAAGTGCCGCTAGGCTGAGCAAAGGTGGCTTCTGCCTAACATTTAAGGTCATATTGAATGCAATGGATCCTGAGTTGACTAGACAAAGTTGTCTTTTCAACCATCACTTGCTTAAAGAAACACATGTACCTGTGTTGGTAAATGCAATGATCTTAAAAGGTCACTTATCACAAATTGCATTTGAGGAACATGTTGACTACGATGGAATTGAGGAAGAAGAAGACATTTTAGTCTTTCAACAAATAGATAAAATTGTAAATTGTTCTCAAACAGTTCAATAGGCTCTATCATCCCTCCATCTTCTACCTGCATAGGTAGTTGAATTCTCAAGCCCTCTCTCAGGTTGGAGGGCATTCATATTCTCTACCTTAATAAGCTCAGATGCTTCATTCTTACAAAGATGTAAATGTGTTTATCTTTACTTGGGTTATTTCCATTTTAAACTGAAGGTAGAGATTTAAATGAAATTATAGATATTAGTCTGTAAGAATTAGAGGAGTTAGAATTTAAGAATTCTAGATTTAAGAATCAAGAACTCTAAGAATTTAGAGGCAGAGATAAATTTGTCTTCAATGGTTTTCTTAGACTTCTTACATTTACATCAATTAAAATTTACATTTAAAAAAGGCTAATCCTGAATATCACCATTCATCCCAGGCTATGCATATAAGATGTCTGGCTATTACACTAGGAAATCCAAGAAAATTTCAACTCTTTGCCTTTCTCTATCACTGGGGTTTCTTAGGGCTAAAGTGATTTGTTCTGAAAACAAAACAAAACAAAACAAAAAAAAAAAAAAAAAACAACTGAGACTAAATTTCAAAATGTGGCCCACAATTCCAAAATATCAATAATGAAGCATATTACCTACTTCTTGACACAGAGATAATGGACTCAGGCTGCAAGATAATACATTTTTTAAAAAAAATTGCCAATGCAGGAATTTGGTTCATTTGACTATGCATATTTGTTATAAGGATTTTATTTATTTTTTTCTTTCTTTCTTTTCTTTCTTTCTTCTTTCTTTCTTTCTTTCTTTCTTCTTTCTTTCTTTCTTTCTTTCTTTCTTTCTTTCTTTCTTTCTTTCTTCTTTTCTTTCTTTCTTTCTTTCTTTCTTTCTTTCTTTCTTTTCTTTCTTTCTTTCTTTCTTTCTTTCTTATTCTTTCTTTCTTTCTTTCTTTCTTTCTTTCTTTCTTTCTTTCTTTCTTTCTTTTCTTTCTTTCTTTCTTTCTTTCTTTCTTTCTTTCTTTCTTTCTTTCTTTCTTTCTTTCTTTCAGGCAGGGGAAGGCAAGAGGGAAAGAAACTATATTTTTGTTTATTAAAAATAAGTAAATATCCAAGAGAATGACAATAATGAGACAACATACCAAAATTTATGGAATGCAGCCAAAGTGGTAATAAGGGGAAATTTTATATCTCTAGATGCTTACTTACATAAAATAGAGGAGAAGATGAATGAATTGGGCTTGCAACTAAAAAAAAGCCAGAAATATATTTTTAAAAAATTTAAAAAGCTAGAACAAATTTAAAATCCCCAATCAAATACCAAACTTGAACTTCTAAAAATAAAAGGAGAGATTAATAAAATTGAAAATAAAAAAAATATATTGAATTAATAAATAAAACTGAGTTGGTTTTATGAAAAAAAAAAAACCCAACAAAATAGATAAACCTTTAGTTAATTTAAATAGGAAAGAGGAAAATCAAATTGTTAGTCTCAAAAATAAAAAGGGAGAACTTTCCACCAATGAAGAGGAAATTAGAGCAATAGTTAGTGTAATTCTGGAGAAACTGAGGCAAGATAGAGATTAGAGAGTATTTAATAATTTATTTAAAAGGGAGAGATTTACCAGGACCAAATAGATCCATGGTTTGATCCCAGGACTGAATGAATCCAGCAAAGAATGTGAGATCTTAATGACCTATATACATGTGGCTCAGACACAGGGGTAGATCGAGGCAGGGGCAGAGTCAGGGTGCTGAGAACGGAATGGGACTCTGACAGGGTGGGAGGAAGGCACCAGAAATAGGGATGACATAATGGGGAGAGGTACCCAGAAGATGGGGAGAGGCATCTTGATAAGACAGTGTCTGATATTCTTATATCTTGGGATGGGGAGAAGCATTCTGTTATTTTAAAATATAAGATCTTTTATCCTTATCAAATATTCTGATTAAAATGGAGGGGTTGTTTTGCAGGATTGAGCAGAACAATTATAAACTGAGGCAGAACAATTAAGGAAACCAAGCAGGACAATAAAAAAGAACTGTGGTTTAACATAAGGAGTTATTTTGCCCACCTTTATATGGATAAATTTGATAACCTAAGTGAAATGGATGAATACCTACAAAAATATAGATAGAGGAAATAAATTATTTAAATAGTCTCTTTTTAGAAAAAAGAATTAGAACAAGCTATTAATCAGCTACCTAAGAAAAAAATCCCCAGGACCAGAGAATTTACATGTGAATTCTACCAAACATTTAAAGAACAATTAACCCCAATACTATATATATATTTTTTAAATTTTTTTTATTAATTTTTATAATTATAACATTTTCTTTGACAGTACATATTCATAGGTAATTTTTTTTTTACATTATCTGTTGTACTCCCTTCTGTTCTAAATTTTTCCCCTCCTTCCCTCCACCCCCTCCCCTACATGGCAGGCATTCCCATACATATTAAATATTTTATAGTATATTCTAGGTACAATATATATGTGCAGAACCGAATTTTGTTGTTGTTGTTGTTGCAAGGAAGAATTGTATTCAGACGCTAAAAATAATCTGGGAAGAAAAACAAAACAAAACAAAACAGTGCTCACAGTTTATACTCATTTCCCAGTGTTCCTTTTCTGGATGTAGCTGATTCTGTCCATCATTGATCAATTGGAACTGGATTAGGTCTTCTCTATGTTGAAGATATCCACTTCCATTAGAATACATCCTCATACAGTATCATTGTTGAAGTGTATAAGGATCTTCTGGTTCTGCTCGTTTCACTTAGCATTAGTTGATGTAAGTCTCTCCAAGCCTCTCTGTATTCCTCCTGTTGGTCATTTCTTACAGAACAATAATATTCCATAACATTCATATACCATAATTTACCCAACCATTCTCCAATTGATGGACATCCATTTATTTTCCAGTTTCTAGCCACTATGAAAAGGGTTGCTACAAACATTTTGGCACATACAGGTCCCTTTCCCTTCTTTAGTATTTCCTTGAACCCCAGTACTATATAAACTATTTGAAAAGATAGGGAATGAAGGATTCATACCAAATTCTTTTTATGACACAGACATGGTACTGATACCTAAACCAGGTAGGATGAAAACAGAGAAAGAAAATGATAGACCAATCTCCCTAATGAATATTGATGCAAAAATCTTAAATAAAATATTAGCAAAGAAATTACAGAAAAACATCCCCAGGATAATACACCATGACCATTAGCTGTTAGTATAATTGACTTTATCAATAACCAAATTAACAAAAACCATATGATTATCTCAATAGTGCAGAAAAAGCATTTGATAAAATCCAACATCCATTCCTATTAAAAACACTAGAAAGTATAGGAATAAATGGACTTTTCCTTAAAATAGTCAGTAGCATCTATTTAAAATCATCAGCAAGCATTATATGTAATAGGGATAAACTAGAACCATTCCCAATAAGAGCAGGGGTGAAACAAGGTTGCCCATTATCACCGTTACTATTCAATATTGTATTACAAATGCTAGCTTTGGCAATAAGAGAAGAAAAACAGATTAAAGAAATTAAAGTAGGTAATGAGCAAATCAAATTATCACTCTTTGCAGATGGCATGATGATATACTTAGAGAATCTTAGAGAATCAACTAAAAAACTATTAGAAATAACCCACAATTTTAGCAAAGTTTCTGGATACAAAAGAAATCCACATAAATCATTAGCATTTTTATACATCATAAACAAAATCCAATAGCAAGAGATACAAAGAGAGATTCCATTTAAAATAATTGTTGATAGTATAAAATATTTGGGAATCTAGCTGCCAAGGGAAAGTCAGGAACTATATGAGCAAAACTACAAAACACTTTCCACACAAATAAAGTCAGATCTAAATAATTGGAAAAATATCAAGTGCTCTTGAATAGGTTGAGTGAATATAATAAAGATGACAATACTACCTAAATCAATATATTATTTAATGCTATACTAATCAAACTCTCAAGAAACTATTTTACTGACCTAGAAAAAATAACAATAAAAATCATCTGGAAGAACAAAAGGTCAAAAATTTCAGGGGAATTAATGAAAAAAAAAAAAAAAAAAAAAAAGCAAATGAAGGTGGCCTAGCTGTACCAGATCTAAGACTATATTTTAAAGCAGCAGTCATCAAAACCATTTGGTACTGGCTAAGAAATAGAGAAGTTGATCAGTGGAATAGGTTAGATTCAAAGAACAAAATAGTCAATGTCCATAGCAATCTAGTGTTTGACAAACCCAAAGAACCCAGCTTTTAGGATAAGAATTCATTACTTGACAAAAACTGCTGGGAAAATTGGAAACTAGTATGGCAGAAACTTGGCATTGACCCACACTTAACACTATATACCAAGATAAGGTTGAATGGGTTCATGATCTAGACATAAGGAAGGCTATTATAAACAAATTAGAAGAACATAGGATAGTTCACTTGTCAGATCTGTGGAGGAGAAAGGAATTTGTGACCAGGGAAGAATTAGAGATCATTATTGATCACAAAATACATAATTTTGATTATATTAAGTTAAAAAGTTTTTGTACAAACAAAACTAATGCAGACAAGATTAGAAGGGAAGCAATAAACTGGGAAAACATTTTTATATTCAAAGATTCTGATAAGGCCTCATTTCTTTATTTAGAGAATTGACTAAAATTTAAAAGTAAGGATTCAAGCCATTCCTCAATTGATAAGTGGTCAAAGAATATGAACATAATTTTCAGATGAAGAAATTGAAACTACTTGTAGTCATATGAAAAAGTGCTCCAAATCATTATTGATCAGAGAAATGCAAATTAAGATAGCTCTGAGATACCACTACACACCTCTCAGATTAGCTCAGATAACTGGAAAAGATAATAATGAATGTTGGAGGGGATGTGGGAAAATTGGAACACTGATACATTGTTGGTGGAACTGTGAACGGATCCAACCATTCTGGAGAGCAATTTGGAACTATACTCAAAAAGTTATTAAATTATGCATACCTTTTGATCCAGCAATGTTTCTACTAGGCTTATATCCCAAAGAGATATTAAAGGAGGGAAAGGGACCTACATGAGCAAAAATATTTGTGGCAGTCCTTTTTGTAGTGGCAAGAAACTAGAAACTGAATGAATGCCCATCAATTGGAGAATGGCTGAATAAATTATGGTATATGAATGTTATAGAATACTATTGTTCTACTAAAAAAAAACGATCAGTGGGATGATTTGAGAGAGGCCTGGAAAGACTTACATGAACTGATGCTAAGTGAAATGACAAGAACCAGGAGATCATTATATATGGCAACAACAAGATTATATGAGGATTAATTCTGATGGACGTGGCTCTCTTCAACAAAGAGATTATTCAAACTAATTCCAATTGTTCAGTGATGAAGAGAGCCATCTATATCCAGAGAGAGGTCTGTGGGAACTGAGTGTGGAAACAACATAGCATTTTCACTCCTTCTGCTGTTGTTTGCTTGCATTTTGTTTTCTTTCCCAGTTTTTTGTTCTTCCTTCTTGATCCAACTTTTCTTGTGCATCAAGATAATTTTATAAATATGTATACCTATATTGGATTTAACATGTATTTAAACATATTTAACATGTGTTGGATTACCTGCCATCTAGGGGAAGGGATGGGGGGAAAAGGGGATAATTTGGAACAGAAAGCTTTGCAAGAGTCAATGTTAAAAAATTACCTATGCATATGTTTTGTAAATAAAAAGCTTTAATAAAAAAATGAAGAAAATAAGTAAATACAATTTAAAAAAGAAAATGTAGTCTTTGTTCATATGACTTGGGCTACAAATGTAGTATCTGTGCCTTTTCATTCTTTTAATTTTCTCTGTTCAGAGCTTATCCAGAAATTTTTTTTAATGTTAGCAAAATATTGTTGCTGCTCCAACCCAAATTCTAATGTACTCTTTTGAATCCAAAAAATACAATCCAGCTCTGACCTCCTTTTCTCACAAGGATTAAAAAACCCATCTTGATGTGTTTGTATGATAATGCTAGACTCCAAGGTCTTTCTGCCCTTCCCAGCTCTGAAAAACTTGGAAGGAGACAGACCTCTTCCATAGTATGTGTGGCTGTTGAACATTTTTATAAACTTGAAAGAATTTGTTTACAAATGGCTTCTGGAGATTGGGTGGGGGGAGGTCAGTGGCAATGATATCACAAAGTCTGACAGAATACAGAACTTGCTTGGTATTCAAAGAAGAAAGACCATCCAGGGATGTAGTATAGAATTACTTATACGTTGGTTACCAAAAAAGGGAATGAAATTCTGGTTTTTACAGAAGAATTTGAGAAGCAAAAACACTTCAGCAGCATTCCTTAGCCCTGACATCTGGGAATAACTAAATTTTTTTCCTAATGTTTTACAGCCCCAAGTTCAGGTTCATTGCTACTGATAGTACAAGGTTTGAAAAACCCTACATTTTTTAGTTCATTTTCCCAGAATGATCTCAACAAGGGTTTTCTATATAGAATATCATTTTTAATCAATGTACTTTTTTCAAAACATAAACTATGATAACGGGCAATTGTCATTTTTGGATTTCTTCAGTGTGGCCTACTTCTTCCTTTTTAGTTAGGAAGCTGATGCTAACCAGCCATATACCCCCTACTTTTAGAATAATGATGCAGTAGCCAAAAATAAAAATAAATTTAATACATGAAAATTTCATAAAATTTTGACTGTTAAAATACAAAAAATATTCATAAATACATGTGTATATGTTTAAGTATTGTAGGTTTCCTCTGGCAAAACAGACAAAAAATATTTTCATTCAGGTTTTTTTTCCCCCCTGCAATTATAAAGCCATCTCCCATGAAGATATTACTTCTCAAATCACCTCTACAGATGCAGCAGCCCTCACATTTTCAGTAGTCATATCTACTGGAGAATTAAAAGAAAGAAAATTCTTGCCACCTAAATCCTTGGCACCATCAAATTGTCCAGCATCATAACAGATATGGTTTTAATCAATGCAATTGATGCAGAAGAAAATGCGTTGTCTACTTTGTGCTAGCCACACTTAAAGGACTATGGGGGCTTCCCATCTGATTTGTATCTACTACTCCTGTATATAGTGTCTCCTCCCTATTATAATGCGAGCTCCTTAAAAGCTGGAACTGGCTTTCTTTTCTCATTAAATCCCCAGGACTTTAGCTTTACCCATAGTGATACTTAATGAGTGCTTTTTTAATCATTTGCTCAGAAAACCCTGATGGTTAAATGTTACTTTCTTCATCTCCTTTACTGCAACTTTTCAAAGGAAAGAAAAAATATATCTACAAAGAACACATTATTGAATTAAGCGGAGAAAAAATTGTAGCATCCTAGCTCAGCCTCATCACTCTTGCTTTAGGCTGGATAGAATTGAAAACCAGAAGCTCCATTGATTTGAGTTTCCTTAATATGATATTTCAGGATAATGGTGAACATTTCATTTTCAGTAGTACCCAAATGTCTGGCAGTTTTAAGGATTTTACAGCCTTTTTCAGAGACCATGTTTTGCAACCCCCAGTTATTTTCTCTTGAGTTCTGATGTGAAACAAACTCAAGATCTCCCAGGCTTAGACTGGCTCTATTTTCTCTCTTATGCTCTTTTTCTGCGCTTCCACATTGCTTATCTGGGCAATTTGACAACTGCGTCAAATCTCCTTTGCCCTAAATCCAGGTTTCTCTGGACTAAAGACATGGAGTTGTCCCTCATGGTCAAAGATGATGAGGTTGTTGACAGCGTTGCTCTCTGTGTGAATGGCATTTAAAAAAGAATCAATCCAGACCAGCAAACCTTTCCACATCAGCTTTCTATAATGTAAAAGATTATGCTCAGCTGTGTATATATCACTAGGAATTGCTGCTCATCCTTTGGGACATAAGTCTTGTCTGTCTCAGTCAGCAACTGAAAATTGTCCATTCCCACCTGCAGAGATAGTATGGAGCCTTCGTTCAAGAGGAGGGCTTAAAGGCAGGAGACCTGAAGCCAAGTCCTCACTTTCCACATTTATAAGCTGTGTGACTATAGATGAGTCATTTGTTCCAATAAACATTTATTAAACACCTACTATACATGGGCTCAGTGCTTAGCACTAAGAAGACAACACCAAAACAATCTTTGACCACAAGATTATAATATAATATAAAAATATGATATAACATATATAATAATATAATATAACATAACATAATGTAATATAACATAGAATAATATAATATAGCATAATATAATGTAACATAACATAACAATATAATTCACAATAGTAGTCACAAGCATTTATATATTACTTTTACAAAGTGTTTTATAAATATTATCTGATTTTATTCTCACAATGAACTTGGGAAGTATATGCTATTATTGTCTCCATTTTACTGATGAAGAAACTGAGGCAGAGGTTAAACGATTTGCCTAGGGTCACACAGCTAAGTAATATGTACTTATACTAAGTAATTTCAAGAGGGAGCAAGTGTTAAGAACTAGGGGGAATGATAAAAGATCTTGTTTAAAAAAAAAAAAAAAAACATGACACCTGAGCTGAGCCTTTAAAGAAGCCAGGGATTTCTAAGAGACAGTGATGAGGAGGTAGTGTATTCCAGGAAACAGCCTGCCTAAAGGTATGAAAATGAAAAATGGTGTGTGGAGCTTTAGAAATGGGTGGTAGCCAATTTTGGCTAGAATGTGTAATATGTGAAGGGAAAGAATATGAAATGTCTGGAAAGGTAGGTGGGAGCCAGATTGTCTAAGGTTTTAAATGCCAAGTTATGGAACTATGTTTAATCACAGAGGTAGCAGAAAGACCTGGACATTTTTGGAGTAGGGGAGGGATGTGGTCAGACCTGTGCTTTAGGTATGGCATTTGGCAACTCGGTGGAAGGCAGCTTGGAGAAAGGAGAGATTAGAGACTAATTAGTAGACTATTGGAACAGTGAGTGTTCAAGGCTACTTAATCCACGTATGAGTGGAAAGCACATGAAGGTGGAGAGACATGTGATGGTTGAATCAACAAAGCTTGATCATTGATTAGATATAAGGAAAAGAAAGATTTGAAGATAACATCAATTGGAAGGAGGAACTCAAGCAGAAAAAAGAAAGAACGATGAATTTGGAAAGAAAGAAATTGAGTTGAATATGTAGAGTTTTTAATGGCAATAGAGATGTTCATGTGGAGACATTCCACAGAAAGTGGACAGCACAGGACTGGAATGGAAGAGAGAAATCAGATAACCTCTCTGAACCTCATCTATAAAAATGCCACCAAGTTCTGAGGAAAGCATTTTGCAAATCTTGAAGCACCATATAAATGAATTATTATTAGTTCACACCATCTAGAATTTGTTCTTGTCCCATGGGAACCATAACAAGGATACAGAACTGGTTTTATGTGCAAATCCTCTTGATACTGGTATTCATTCCTTTTTGTTATTGCCGTTCTTTCAGCTTTTTTAACTTATTGGTTTCTGGTTATTTTGGGACTCTTGTTATGCATGGCCTCCTTTCATTTTAATGGCTTTCCAGTTGCCTCACATCTAGCCTTTCCTGATCTCTGCCTGATATTGCTGCCTACTTGTCTCTTCAGTTAACAGCCCCAGATTACCATATTATGTTTGTGCCGTTCACATTGAATGAGCATATGAAGGAAAGCCTGCCCTGATTTCCTAATAGCTGAGTCCCCAATGGCTGCTTGCCTTTGGCATATCAGATTTTTTCATTTTCTGCTCTTTCCCTATTCCTGTAATACTTAGCCACCCATGCCTCCAAAGTAATTCTTGGCTTAAAATTGTGGTCTCTGTTGGCCAGTCCTTTCATTACACTAATCTTCAATGTCCATGTTCTGAACTAACATTTCAGACTGCTACATGTTTGGTTGATTTATCTTTGGCTACAGTTTCTCAGCCTGGACTGACACATTCAAAGTTATATTTCAATGAGTTTTTATAGTGTTTCAACCTCCTTCCTGGCACCATCCCTGTTTGGCTTTCCAAAGGGCAACTGATTAGTAGTTGCTGACATCTATCTTTAGCACATGTCATACCCAAGTGAGCTGTGCTCCAGTGCACATCATTCCAAGAGCAGTGAAGTGACGACATTATATTGGACCCTTGTGTTAGTGTCTTGGAAATAGGATTTGGACTTGAGATTTCATTCATATAGGAAATGGCTACATGAGGAAACTATGCAAGTCTTCACCTTTTCTGTATATACTTAGAGAATTGCCTAGAGCATTGAGAGATTAAAATGTCATATAGCCAAGATATTTCAGAGACAGGGCTTGAAGAAGTCAGGTTTTCCCAACTTCAAGACTGGCTTTCTAGTCACTATACAATGTATATATACTCTTTGATTATTTATTATCTATTATATATAATAGATATTATTATATATCATATATAATATATCTATTATGTATTATTATATATAAATATGTGATTGTAAATTAGAATGAATATTGCTATCTCACTTCCAGCCTTTCCTGACTCCTAACATCTCTATTTGTTGTATATAACATAAATTATAAAATATGCAAATAAATTTTCTTGTAAACTGATAAAGCTATTAATACCAGAAGTAATATCCATAGCAGATCTAAATGTCAGGGCTTTGTCAATTACTCATCTCTTATTTACTGCGCATTGTACTAGACATCGAAAAATAAGAAATACAATAGATATAAAAAGCAAGGAGTGTTTAGGAGTTGAGCATGGAACATCATTCAAAAAGCCATTGATTAACTGCCTAGTAAGTGCCAGACTCAATAATAAGAACAACATAATGATCCCTTTCCTCAAGTAGTTTACATTCTATTAGAATGCCACAACATACATTCAATCTTAAAATATAGTGCCCAGTGTGGGATGTAATTTTGATATGGACTTGACCAGGATAGAGTACAGCAGAGTTATCACTTCCTCCATTCTGGACACAATCTAAGTTAGCAGGAACGTTTTGAGCTTCTACATCAAATTTATTGATTCATTTTGAGTTTGTAATTTAGCAAATCTACTTGGGTCTTTTTCACATAAAATGCTATCTAGCCCTGTCTCCAATATCATTTGCATAGTAAAATTTTAAAAACCCAAATGCAAACTTTTATATTCACCTCTATTAAGTTTCATCTCATTGGTGTTAGGTTCTTACTAAGTGCTAATGAGATAATGAGATATTAGGTTCTTACTAAGTGCTAAGTTGGTACTTGACAATTCTCTAGTTCTGGCCATGACTGGGAGTTTTACTTGTGAATTTCTGGGGAAGAGCTTGCATGCTTAGGAGGAGCAAGTTCATTGGTTGAAGTAAATTTTCCCAGAAGCCCTTGCATTATCCCATGCCCATTCTCTGGGAGGATAAAAGAGGGAAGTCACTACACTGGACGAGAGTTAACAGCAACTGTCTGGAGACAACGGTTCTCTACAGGAAGAAGAATCTGTCCGAGAGATTGGAGTTGACACAGCAGATCTCCCAGAGAGCAATTGGCAGCTTCTGGAGACAACAGCACGTTACACATTAGAATCTATATATTATTGCTTACTGATTAAAGAGATCTAGATCCCACTTTTGTCATCTGATGTAATATCTTGCCAGCTTCTGTTATATACAAATTTAATAAATATGTCTAACTAAGCATTGATTAAAAAATATTGAAAATAACAGAGTCAATGTCAGAGTTACCTGTGGTGGTCCATTAGAGTCTGTTCCTGGGATTATCAAGAATCCTTGATCATTACTCTTTGGATTCAGGCAACCAACTAGTTTAATTTAGCTGGATTAATTTAATTTAGCTGAATTAACATTCAGATCAGCATTTCTTCCCTCTTTACCACAAGTATATCATACAAAATAAAACTGATTTCAATTCAACATGCATGTATTGGACAATTACTTATATGCAAGGCAAACTTTTAGAATTCTGCCTCCCCCAAAAAAAAGTATGTAGAAAAGATGAGGGAAAATAGATTTTTAGGGATATTCCAATTAAATTAATTCAAATGTCCCAGGCACTGTACTAAGAGCTGGGGATACAATTAATACAAAGACAGTTTCTACCCTCAAGAAATTTAATATATAAAGAGGACAACACACAAAAAGAGGTCAGGAAAGGAGGGGATAGAACATCAGAGAGTATCTTGGAGGTGAAATAAGGCAAGGCAGCAGATGCAAAATATAATGAATTGAGTCCAATTTCTGCCCTTCTATAAAGGAAAGCATTGGGTGAAGTTTAGTTAGCTCTCCTTCTGATCAGAAGAGAGTTAGCAGCTTGATAGTTCATTTAAAAGTTGTGAATTTATTTTGGGAGGTGCATCTTGTTCACTGGAGTTGAAACCAGGCATGGCAGCAGATGCAAAATGGAGAGAAACACTCCACATTGAAACAGAGGCTTGTTATTTCATATGGAAGCTTAACTGATGATAAGCAATAGCCACATCCAAAGACTCTAGAAATTACATCAGGCAAGAAAATGAACTCCTTGCTAAGCACAAAAATATGGAAGCCAAGAGTAGCCCTAGTTTTGCATATAAACTTGTTCACAAAATATTCTAGGAGTAAATGATGAAAGAATATAAGTAAAATTGCCTGTCAAATAAAATTGTGATGTTTGCAGAAGACTTGTCAGGAGATCTAATTAAGTTAGATAGCCACAGGAGCTTTTAAAGATAAAATTAGAGGAAAGGTGACAAACTGATGAGAAATTAAGCACACAAACTTTTTATGACAGCAGCAGAACCACCACTTTGGGTCTCCAACATTTCAATCCCAATGTAATATATAAGAAAATGAGAATGGCACTAAATAAGATGAAGGTAGAAAGAACAGCAAGGCCAGATTGCTATACTAGAATCACAGATTCTCATAATTAAAAAGAACCTCAAAAGCCCTAACTACATCTGGAAAAAAAAAATCCTCTTTAATCCCTGAAAAGTAGTAACCCAACCTTCCCCCACAGATCTCCAGTAAAAGGGATTCCATCACTTCCTAATGCAACCCACTGCATTTTGAGATAGTTCTCTCATTAGGAATTCTTTCTTTTCAAGTTAAAAATTAATGCATTTGCACATAGACTTAGAATTGAAACTGGAAGCAACCTCACATTTTGCTGTCTTTAATTTATCTTTTCTATTTATTGTACTGCTCAATAGAATGTGAATTCCTTATAGTCTTTCCAGTTATGTTTTTGTGTGCCCACTACTGAGTTTCGTGGCTCATGAATAGTAGTCACTAAATTAATAAATGAGCTCATGCAAGTGCGTGGTGGCAAATTATCTTGAATACTTACTAAGCTTGAACCCTCTTTATTCCCTTGTTACCTAGAACTTTTCCCAAACTCATCTATTTCTAACTTTCTTAATCCTCTGCTACCAGCTTATTGCACCCACCCCCTGCTTCTAGCCCTTTTTAGAACATGATGGTTAAAGTGCCCAGCTCCAAGTTTTATTTAATATATTTCTGATTCCACAGAAAGTAAGAAGCTTTACAGCCTCAATTTTTCCCTTACCCTTCCTTACGAAACCTCAACCCTGATGGGACCCAGGTGGGACATGGTATGCATATTTTTAGTTCTGCTTTAAGTTAATTCTTCCTGATGCTTTACATTTGTTCAGTAATTTCATCTATGGTTTTTCATAGGTAGACCAGGCTATACAACTTAAACTCATGAGAGGGAACTGGGTGTTCTGTCAGCTCTTCCATTTATCCGTGGTTTTAACTCTTTTAATTATTCTATATTTTCTATCCTCCCTCCTTTCTTCCTTCCCTCCCTCCCTTTATCCTTTTTTTCTCTCCCTTCCTTTCTTTCTTCTTTCCTTCATAATACAAAGTAAAAATCCAATATTAAAAACATAAATAAAATGAAAGTTGAACTACTCTTCATGACCTATTTCTGTTGTCCATGACTGTCATTATTCTGTACATCTCAAGTAGATAGGCTATCTCTCTTGGACTGCTTTTTATTCTCCCAAATAACAATTTTTTAAAAAGTCTTTTCTATTGCTCTTAGATTCACCACTAGTTTCAATATATTCTAAGAAGCAGCACAGTACAGTGGGAAAAGGGATAGTCAGGGTCAGAAAGAATTTGGGTTCAAAATCTTACCATAGCACATTTATCAAAGATGTGACCATGAACAAATTATTTAATTTCTCTAAGCTTCAGTTTTCTTCTTTATAAAGTGAAAATAATAATACCCATACTTCATAGATGATAAGGTTCTAATCTCTGTAAAGTGTACCTTGGTAGAACTTCAGGGAATGGAGTGCTAGACTGGGAATGACAAAGATCTGAGTTCAAATCCTCATGACATTTGTCAACCAGGATGAGCCACTATCCTCTATTGCAGGGGTTCTCATACTACGGCCTGCAGGCCAGATGCAGCCTGCTGAGGATGTTTATGCAGCCCCCTGGGTTATGGCAAATGGGCTGAGGGGCGGAGACAGTGTGAGTTTTTGTTTTTACTATATTCTACCCCTCCAACAGTCTGAGGGACAGTGAACTGGCCCCTATTTTAAAAGTTTGAGGACCACTGTGATTGCTATTGGCCTCAACTTATTCAACTAGAAAATAGAGATAATATTAACACTTGCTTCAAGATAATTCTAAGGACTAAATGCAATAACATATGTAAATTACTTTGCAACCCTTAAAACACTATATAGATGCTAGCTGTGATTATTAAAATGTCTTATAAATCAGTTATTATTACCCTGAATTTTAGCATTACTTAAAATAGTCTTAAGAGAAAAGTACCAATTGTTTGTCAATGCTTCCAACTTCAATTCAATAAGTATTGATTAAACACATATGCAGAGCCTACATGTTGAGCAGATAAAGACTAAAATAAAGCAGACACTGCCTACAAAAAAAATTTCCCTTCTATTGGAGGTGATACAAGTACAGCGGCAGTTTCCCAACTCTTTTAATTCAGGGCACAGTATTTTTCATTGCTAAGATAAATCCTGGCACATGGGAAAGCTGAGAGAGAGCCCATGCAAGGCAATTGCAAATGTAAGTTCTGTATAATTTGGGAGAAACCTGTACATTCATATGCAGTTGCAAGTGTTATACTCTATACATTCCTGGCATGCCTGATAGAGTTTCAGAATTAGGACACACCCTTAGCAAATCACTAATGTACACGGGTAAATAAATATAAATTAAACACAAAGTAAATAGTAAGTAATTTTTATCTACTCCAAGAACTAAGGAGGAGCAGAGAAGGGGGAGAGGGAGAACAGGATAAATTTCACAAAGGAGGTGGTACTTGGAAGCCTTGAAGTAGAAGTTAAAGATCTTTTAAAAATATACCCCTTTTGTTTGAGCTGATTTTTCCTGTGGTATTTTAGGTAGAGCATCCGATATGAGTTCTTTGAAATCTGCTTTGATATTCCCAGATTTAAGGTTCATAGCAGACTATGCCTAGATTTCCCTTTTTAACATCGAAAGTTCAGATATGGAATAATCACCTCTTACCAAAGTTCTCACCATTTTTATTTTGCCAGCTAGATCCTTCTTATTGGTCTGAATTAGGTCCAATAGAACAGATCCCTTTATCACTTCCTCCACATTTTGAAGAGTACATTATTTTAAAAAAGAAAGTGTACTGAGAATATTTTGACATGACTGACTCCATTTTTATCAGGCTATCATTTTGTGATGAAGTATATTGATGTCTGTTTTTCATAACTTGTTTTTCAATATGAAAATAAGCATATGTATGGTATGAGCTGGTACCCAATATGGGCGTGTTCATAAACACATAGGACACTCAGATATAGCAGATAACCAATGGGAAAGCTCATCATTAGTTGTCATTTTATTGGTTAACAAAGTAGGGCACTGGGCACCAATCAGAACTTAAATAGAAACAGCCAATACCCAGAGCTAAAACTTAAGAAACCCACCAGAACCTCTAACCCTTATTCATCTCTTGAATCACAATTGAGACTGGCTCTTGCATTGTCCCTATATATGTGGCTCAAGTGATATCTCAAGTTTGCTTGAAGGCAATGCTGATTGACAATATAAAACACACTAACTAGGAAGCACTAAGAAATCAGATGGATCATGTGCAAAAATGTTTGTAGCAGCCCTTTTTGTAGTGGCAAGAAACTGGAAACTGAGTGGATGCCTATCAGTTGGAGAATGGTTGAATAAATTATAGTATATGAATGCTATGCAATAATACTGCTCTATGAGACCATCAATAGGATGATTTTAGAGAGGCCTAGAGAGACTTACATGAACTGATGCTAAGTGAAATGAGCAGAACCAGATCACTGTACACAGCAACATTATAGGATGATCAATTCTGATGGACATGACTCTTTCCAAATGTGAGATGATTGAGACCAGTTTCAATGATCTTGTGATGAAGAGAGCCATCTATATCCAGAGAGAGGACTGTGAGAACTGAATATGGATCACAACATAACACTCTCATTCTTTTTGTTGTTGATTGCTTGTATTTCATTTTCTTACTCATTTTCTTTCCTTCTTGATCTGATTTTTCTTATGCAGCAAGATAATTAAATAAATATATACATATATTGGATTTAACATATATTTTAACATGTATAACATATATTGGATCACTTGCCATCTAGGAAAGGGGCTGGGGGGAAGGAGGGGAAAGTTTGGAACAAGGCTATGCAAGGGTCAATGTTGAAAAATTATCCGTGCATATGTTTTGAAAATAAAAAGCTTTCAAAAATAATTAATTAAAAAAAGAAATCAGATGGATAGTTTTTCTTCCTGGTAAATGTTGGCATTATCTAAATGGATGCAAATTAGTGGTTGTATGCATTTGATTAATAAAGTTGTATTGCTAACAATGAGAAGTATAAGTTTAATTAGTGTTTCTATCACACTAGTTAGAATAAATAATGGCAAATCAGTTTTGTTCAGTGTACTCTACATTACAGATAACAGGATGAAAGAAGTGGAAGGTCACTATTTCAAATGCCACAGAGATATCAAAGAGGAAGAAGGTAAGGAATAAAGTCCAGCAATAAGGAAGAAATTAATGATGTTAGGACTTTTAGAAAGACTCACAGATGTCATGTCATAAAACATTTTGCAAGGGGTTGAAGAGTATGTGAGCCGTGGAGAAATGAAGACAGTGACTATTAAAGTATATTGGCCAGGGGGCAGCGAGGTGGCACAGTGGATAGAGCACCAGCCTTGAATTCAGGAGGACATGAGTTCAAATCTGGTCTCAGACCCTTAACACGTCCTAGCTGTGTGACCCTGGGCAAGTCACTTAACCCCAGCCTAAAAAGGAAAAAAATAAAATAAAATAAAAAATAAAGTATATTGGCTGAATTCTGAGTCAGTGCAGTATTGTGGAAGAAGAACACAACCAGGCTCTAAAACTTAAGATTTCTTGGCTTTACCAACACTGTTTAATCATCTGAAAAATGGGAATAATAAAACTTTTATCCTCCAAAGTCCTAACAATTCATCAATTTTTGGTTAAGAAGTAGCTAAGTTATGGTATATGAATGTTATGGAATATTATTGTTCTATAAGAAGTGATGAAGAAGCTGACTTCAGAAAAGCCTGGAAAGACATGAACTGTTGCTGAGTGAAGTGAGCAGAACCAGGAACATATTGTACTCAGCAACAATAAGATTGGGTAAGGATCAAGAATGATAGACTTAGCTCTTCTCAGCAATTCAAACTATTAATAATAGTAGCTAGCATTTATATTACTCTTACTATGTGCAGGCACTGTGCTAAGAACCATACAATTAATATTTCATTTAATATTGACAACAACGCTAGAAAGTAGAATAAGAATCCTTCAAAGATGTGGATATGAACATTGCAGTCTTGACAAAATGATGAGCAGTTTTCATTGCTGAGTTGGTCCTGACTCTAGATTTGTGTGAATTCATTACAAAAGCAGCTGTATTCCATCTCTACTGCTCCTGGTTCCTCTGCCAGTATCCCTAACAAAGGATAGAGCAGAGTTTGGGCAAGCCCTCTCTCTTGGTCATCAAAATTCCAGAGGAGGACTTCTTCCCACACAGCACATGCCAAAGTCAGTGTAAGCACAGAGCTTCAAACACAGTCTTATCTGACAACCTCTACATTTTTATGAAGTGCCTGGGGCTGGCTACATTCCTTACTGGGTGGATGGAAAGAATTTTAGCATTTTTCAGGTGGGTCATTTATAGTTCTCCCATGTCCTATATTTTGTTAGCCCTCTTAATCTAGCCTGTGAGAGGAAGGCAACAGTATCTCGCAGTGGTAGGTTGTAATCTGAAGTTCCAGTCTCTGAAATATGGAATAAAAATGAGATTTGACATCACTGGGGAAGCATGTCTTTTTTGTAATATATCTCAATATGGCAAAAAATCTATAGTTCATATCCTACTTTTACAAGCTGTAAGGCAGAAGGTCTGAATCTATAATTTGGTTCCCAGATCTCCTAAAATCTATTTATCTATCCCTGTGGGGGGGGGGGGAGAGGGGGTTTATGAACCACAGTTTAAGGACTCTAGGGCTTGTGTTGTTTTAAGTAGATTTTTGCAAACACAAGTATTTCTATATCACTCCTAAGTTTGCAGTATCTAGATGAGACATTAGGTAGAAGAAAAGGAGATCTTCTTTCCTCTTTCTGCCTGAGAAGAGAAAGAGAGAAGAAAGAAAAGGAGAGGAGAAGAGAGAAGAGGAGCTGAAGGACAGGAAATGGAGGAGAGAAGAAGAGGAAAAGAAAAGACTATAATTTAAGGAGTGATTAGTTGGAATATAGTTTTCTGCCTTTTTCTCTGCATAGTCAAACAATCATAATAACATGAAAGAAAATTCCAGTTGGGATGCTGCTAAATATTTTTGTGATAAGAATATATGGTTTTCACCACTACCACAGTTTTTAGTACTTGCATATAAACATGTTCATGTTTTTGGAGAAATATCTTTTTTTTTTTTTTAAAGAAAGTTTTCTATTGTGATCAGCTTTCTTTTGTGTGGGTTATTTTATGTTTATTGTAATTAAAGATCATTTATTGACTTCTTTTTTATGTGAGAGCAAATCAAAGTTCCCTATGCCAAATGCTATTCAAAAAGGGCTTGAATTCTAAGATCATTGTTAGAAGAGTGCTAAATGCTTGGAGGCAGCTGATCAAATTCAGCCCTAGACACTGACTAGCTGGTCCATCCTGGGCAAGTCATTTAATCTCTGTTTAACCTTAGTTACCTTAGCCATGAAAGAGACAATAATAGCACTTACCCCATAAGCTTATTGTGAAGATAAAAATGATATAGTAAATATCTTATAGTATATAGTATATATACTATACAATATAGTATATAATATAGTAAATATTGTAAATACTTTACAAACTTTACAGCACTGCATAAATGCTAGCAATTTTCATTACTTAGTCTAGACCTTTCAATGGTCCAGGCAACTCTATAAAACTCTAAGTTGCCTGCATGAATGCCTTGAGTTGGGAGAAAACATATCTGTTGAATATGAGGAATATAGAATTTGTGAAGGAAATAAATGTGAAATAAGGCTAGAAAGGTATTTTGAAGATGAAAAGTGAATCTCTTTAAAAGCATAAGGGCAGCCAGTGGCATACTGTTGGGTTTGGAATGAGGAAGACCTGACTTCAAACATAGGCTGAGAACTTTAGCAGTTGGGTGAACCTGGCAAGTCACTTAATTCTGTTTCCATCAACTGTAAAATGGGAGTTTAATACTAACTACTTTACAGGGTTATTGAGAGTATTAAACGAGATAATATTTATAAAGAGTGCTTAGCACAGTGTCTGGTACATATTAGGTACCATCTAAATAAGCTGCATAGATGAAGTAAAAAAAAAATTAATATATTTTAGTGTTAGGTGACCAATGTACTCAGTTTTCTTCCTTTCCTTCATTATTTCAGGTCAAAAGTTGGACTTTTTCTCTTCTGATATAACCTTTAAGATTGTGGTAGATAAGGGCTATTCCAGCAGTAAGCCAGGTCACTTAGAAGTGAAATAACCTCTATTTAGGGGACTCCTTATAACTAGATAACCAATATGTCCTCTTAGTCATAAAGTCCTACATAAATTAAGTTAAGTAAGTTAAAGCCATTCAATTCAACAAATACTTATTAAGCAAAATACTTATTATATATAAATAAGACTTTATATATATACATACATATGTGTATATATATATGACTATATTGGATATTTTGGGGAGACAAAGATTAAAAATAAACAAAAACCCCCATAATTTCTGCCTTCAGAGAATTTACAATCCAGTAAAAGAAGCATGATTTATGAGAAAACCACACTCTTAGCCACTAGAGCCTTTTCTCACACTACCTTCTATCCCTTCTATATAGATTGTGTACAAATCTAGCTGTTTATACACTGCCTCTTCCATTAGATTGCACATTCCTTGAAGTTTTTGCCTTTCTCTGTATTCCCTGGGCTTAGGACAATACTTGGAACTAATAAGTACTTAACAAATGCTTCTTGACTGACAGATAATTGTAAAAAAAAATGCAGAATAGTTAAATCTAACCTCTTTTCCCTCCACCCTTCTTAAAGGGAGACATTTATTATAACCAGGAAGGAAAGCATGAGGTTGGGGCTGGAAATCACTGTGGTTTCCTCAGAAAAAGGGAGTACAGGGCTATAATTATATATATTACATTTTTATTCTAGCTATTGTTTTATTTAGTAATAATAATTATTATGTGTATCTGTTCCCTTAAATATTATTAGTCTAGTAGATATGATCAGATTTAGTCTGACTATCATTATTATAGAGGAATAGACACCCAACCTCTATATCCAAGGCTTGATCTCCTTTGCTACCAAATACCAGTTCTACAGTGAATACATATTTAAAAAATAGCAAAGAAACACATTTATCCAAATAATGGCATAAGAGGAATATGGGAAGGTATATATAGGACAATATATATATACCAAATAATGATTTTTGGTGATAAGGAAGTGTTACAAGCAAACCTGTGCTCTACAAAGATTAATTTAGCAGTTGTGTGAAGGAAGCATTGTAAAAGGGAGAGAGTTAAAGTAGAAAGGCTAATTAAGAGACTTGCAATAATCCAGATGAGAAAAGAGGTGAATATGAACTAAAATTACAGAAAAAGAAGGAAAAGATAAGGCAGAATGTTACCTTACCTTTATTTTCCTTCAGGTTTAGCACAATTCTCTACATTCAAATATGTGCTGAATTCACTGAATTTCAATTCAAATAAGGTTGCAAGAACTGACAAAATTGACTCATTTTAGTCAAGAGTAAGTCTCATCAATTACTAAATGATGGAGAATTGATTTAATATAACATCATTTAAAGAACTGCTTAGAATGAGTGTCAGCAGTTTGTTTCTGGAATTCAGGAGTTGTTTTCTTATTATTTTTATAATCAGTATGAATAAATATAAAGCTACCTCAAGCAACAATGAACTTAACAGCTCCTCAGCTGTTAAATGTTAAATGCCAAGTGCTACCACAAAATGCTTTAAACAATTCCAAGAATTAAAACCAAAAACTAAGCATAGATCTCATTTGTTATTGTTGTTGTTTAGTTATTTCAATCATTCTCCATGATCCTATTTGGGGTTTTCTTAGCAAAAATACTAGTTTTCCATATCCTTCTCTAGATCATATTTACAGATGAGATAACTGAATCAAACATGATTGTGACAAACCCAAGGCCACACAACTAGTAAATGTCTGAGACCAGATTTAAACTCAGAAAGCCGAGTCTTCCTGACCAGGCTTGAGGGTGGAGGAGCTCTATGCACTATGGCACCACTTAGAAGCCCTTCTTTTACATTTTAGAATTGTAGAATCCAAGAATAAAAAGTCATGATATCTTTTAACTGGGTAGTTAGCCAGGATGAACTATGTTGAATGAACCTTAAGAAATATACTCTCTGAAATTCACCCTCCTGTTGTGATATAGGAGCCACCTGCCAGTGTCTGCTGGAGGTCTAACCCAGACTTGTAAGAATGGATCTCTTCATGTGAGAGAAGGAGGAAGATTGATGATGATGATGATGATGATGATGATGATGATGATATGAGAGGCAGTTACGTTCTCTGACCTCTCCCCTCTTCCCTCCAATTTATTTCATTCCCAATCCACAAGGAGCATCTGTGTCAAAGGTTGCTTTGTAACTCCGTCAAGTGTTATGATTCACAGGTGGAGGCTCTTGTAAAATTGACCTGCCCCTTCACTTAGGCATGGTCCTTAATACTCTCCAAATTCACATGGATTTTTAAAAATATAGAATGGATTTTAAATATATTTGTGTTGTATATTATGGTTGCATATATTACAAATATAAACAGCCACCCAATTGTTGAATTGCATCTACTTTCTGGAAGTCTGTCTAATAAGAGATTGGTATAGTAAGAAAGTACTAGATTTGGATGAAGAGCTCCCAGATTTGAACTCTGCCTTACATATTTCTTCCCTGTTTAGTTTTGGACAAATAACAACTCCTGTTCATCTGAAAATGATATGATTAAACTAAAAAATGATTAAGGTATTATTTTTGGTTCTACATCTCATGTTCTTAAATATAAGAGGTTTGGAACAACTTAGGGGCTGCCTTTACACCTTTTTCTGTCTTTTATGTCTCTTTCATGTAGTTCATTAGAGAGCTCCATGGAGTAACAGTATTCTTTCTTCTAGGATTCAGCTACCATAGGGAGTTTCTCTAAGAGCCCACAAGATAAGCATATAAAAAGTTTGGCCCTGGAATCCCACATATAGGTTCTTTAGGCTCTATCCAAGTATTCTCATTTGATCAACCAGGCTAATCTTCAACTTCTACTACCCCCTTACTCTCTCCTCATCTAAGGAAAACAATTATTGAATAGAGAAATCCGTAAGTTAGATGAAAAGCATTCCTTCTTGAGTAAAAATAATAGCTAATATTTATATATCGCTTTAAAATGTGTAGAGACTTTTAAGAGCATTGTCTTATTTCATCATCACAACCACCTTTTGAGGCAAGTGATTTTATTCCCATTTTACAGATGAAAAATTGAGTTTGATAAAAAGTTAAGAAATTTGTCCAGTCACATAACTGATAAATGTCTGGGACAAGGTTGAATTTGAGTCTTCTGGACTCTAAGTCTAGAGCTCTATCCACCTAATTGCCTATTAAAACAAAAAGGAAGGAAATGGGTCAGGTTTTTGTTTTTTTTTTTTTTCCTAGTAGTGGTAGTGGATGCTTATATTGCCTGCTACTAGGTAAGGCTACGGCAGGTGGATTGCTTTAGTATAGGAGTTTTGAGCTGTATTAGGACTAAAACTCATCCAGTGTCTGCACTAGGTCCAAGACTAATAAAGAAAGCCTTTGGGACCTGGGGGCCACCAGGTTACATAAGTTGGGGTGAACTAATCCAGGGAAATAGAGTAAGTCAAAATTTCTGTGCCAATGAACAGTGAAATTGGGTCAACAAGTAAACATTACATCTAGAAAGACAGGGAAACAGATATAGACACACAGAGAGAGACACACACAAAGAAAAATATAACTATTGACCAACAGATCAGAAAAATCTGATCTTCTAGGCAATGCTCCAACCACACCCTGACCTCTACAGAAGAACAATGGGAAGTATTTTTTGTGTCTCTTCTTTGGGGCCAAGCTTGCTCTTTGTAACATTTTTTAAATCTATTTTTCCAAGGATATTGTATTTTTGGTGAGTTTTTGGCTAACGGAACTATAAAAGGCAACATGCCAAAATGGCAAAAGCAGTGACCAGTAGCCAGAAGACATGGATTTTATTCCAGCCCCTAGTGCTAATCAACTAAAGCAACTTTGCTTAATCAAAAGTTTAGCCTTTTCAGCCTAATTTGTATAAAGGGAAACTTGAACTAGTTCTCTAATGCCCTTTCAGCTTTATAATTCTATGCTTTGGGTGTATTTAGGCCTACAAGTCCATTTGTAGAAAATATGACTGTGCAAAAAATTATTACAGATGGTTCTATTGTTTTCAGACCCCCTGAACAATTGCAGGCACATCACACTGAACAATTGAGCTTCCCCCCAAAGAGGAACAGATAACATCTTCCATTGGCCTTGCACTGAAGATGAGTACCCACATTATAAATATATTATACAAGGAAATCAAGAGAAGCTATTTTGTATCCCTCTCAGGGACTACCCTAACCTAATATGGGTGCACTAATCTGGCCATCTGTCTGTGCTTTATCAGGGAAGGTTATTGCTGAATTATAAAAGTTGTGCTATTTTTGAGGCTATCACGAGACCAAGCAATCTTGGATGTTTCTTACCTGCAGCAAAATAATTATGATGAAAATATTGACAGACTTGAAATCAATAGACCAGAGTTCAAATTTCACCTCTAGAACTGTCACCATAGAAACTTTTAAGATTATAACTTGCAATATTTTTCTTCCTCTTGATATATAGGATTTGTGGTTGATTATGAAAGCACTCAAGAAATCAACTTTAGTCTGTTGTAGGTATGTGCAATGGAAAAGGACTTTACACAATCTATAAGGTCTTTACTGTCACTTAAGTTGAATTGTCAGAGGAAAAAAATGCCATTCAGTGTGCTTATAATTGCTTCCTTTAAGTTAAAAGCTTCATTTAAGCTAAAAGACTGAAATCATGTTCCAGTTTACCCCAAGGAAACTCTGCTCAGTTTAAGATATTAATTAGAGGCCAAATTAAAGACTGTCATTGGATTCTACTCTTTAGAGAAGTAGTGTTCTATTCAGTGATATGTTTAGTGACAAACCATAGGAAACTAAGACCTGCTTATCCCTTAGAAAATTGATGGACCAACATGGCATGAAAGCATTAGACTAAGCTAGTCTGTGATATCCAGTTCCCAAATTCTGATGGACTGTTCTCTTTAAGGATCAGTAAGGATATATTTCATTACATCATTCAGTCATTTAAAAGATACTATATAGAGTCCACACTATGCATATCTCTGATAAACCTTGATCTTTTCATTGAATAGGGTTTTTTTCAAGGGGTACATGTGAACTTTTCAATAATAATAATAATAATAATAATAATAATAATAATAATAACCAACAATAGTTTGGTGTTTGCAAATGTGATCTCATTTGAGTCTTACAACAGCCCTGTGCTATTATGGGGAGACTCTAGGACAGGACCACCAACATGGCATGCCCTCATCAGAGAAGGTGCTGTGTTGTATGATCAAAACAGAATTGAAGTAGCCCAAAATAAATGTGAGATGCAAAAAATTAAAGAAGCTATCCAAATATTCATAGGACTATTTGTATCTGATCTGTGGCAGAGCATTCCAAGCTTGTATAGGTCTGATTAGCCAGTTGGACACACTGTAATTTGACTCTAACATAGTGATACCATTTTGGTCCTCTTCGAATATGAAGGATAGCAACCAATCAATCCCCATTTGACAAATGAAGAAACTAAGGCTCTAAGAGTTCAAGTGACTTGCTCATGATCACATAGCTTATACATGTCAGAGGGAGGTTCTGAACTCACGTCTTCTTGATCCAAATATAGCCTCCAGAGAAAGAGTCAACACTGCTTTTCAGCTATTAATCTTTGACTTACCACTTCCCAGTATTTGAAAATGGCATACAAAATCACAGTGCTCTCTAATTACTATAAGCTGTGAATCAGGAACCATTTGTTTACTATTAGTATATATAATTAAGATGTATCTTAATTATATACCTCAGCAAATGTATATATACATATATATATATTATATATATATATATATATATATATATATATATATATATATATATATATAAAAAGCCTCAGCAAAGACAAGTTGGAATTATTTATCATATTGACAGTTTTCAATATCAAAATATGTACCTTAATCCTGATGTCCACTGATAACACTTAGTGAGGGTTTTTTTTTAACCTGCTTTTCCAGATTATACACAAATGAGACCCATCCAATTTAAGGGATGGAACACTAAGGAAGCCCACAACTCACAGAAAGCATTCACCAAGAAACAGACTGTTCCCTTTAAGTCCCAGGTATGGATATACATAATTATTCCTATATGATAAATCAAAGATGATTTTACACACTTTGTCTTAGCAGAACCATAGAAATTGGGCTTCAAACAATTAGTATCTCTGAGACATTATTAGTGCTACCTTAAATATTTTTCTTAATGGTTTAAGTGATCCATAATCCCAGGCTTGCAACATGCCTCTCCTGTTCCTCCATCCGAGATTTTCTACAATGACACTATGCTGAAGGAGAGTGGAGAAGAGTATGAGTAGCTGTTCTCTCTCCAGACAGCTGTGTTATTCCAACTCTGCTCTATGCAACTTGTGTGTGTGGGCACCACAGATGGCACAGCTGGTTTCTTGAGTGCTTTCGTAACTAACCACAAACCCAATACAATATCAAGAAGGAAACAATTATAATACTAAAAGAGTTCATTAGTACTAAAGGAATTGTTCACCATAACACAGATATACTGGGTTGAATAGATAAGGATAATGTAGAATTACAAAATATCTAAACAGCTTTTTTTTTACTCTAGGATGAAGTGGTATAATTGAAAATAATATCAGAAGAAATGGCATAAGGATTCACTGTAGCACAGTCTTAGATGATGTAGCACAGTTGTATATGGCTGAGAGCCCACTTTTGCCAACAGACAACCCCAATGTGAAAGAATGAAGAAATATAGGAAGGAAAGCTATTCTCTCCCCTTCAACTTTTTTTTTTTTAGAAATTCAGTTGAATTCTTAACAAATGCAAATAAACATCAAACTCATTGTAGGGTAAATCACCAAATAAAAGCCAATGAGTTCAGATTATTTATATTTTTTTATCAAAAAGAATAAAATCATAGATTTACATCTAGATGAGACAGTAGAGGTCATCTAATCTAATGCCTCCATTTCAAGAATGAGGAACCTGAGGCCAGCAGAAGATATGAATTGCTGCTAGCTAACTGTCAAATTCCCTGATTCTCTCTCCTTGTACTGGGCTCTGCACATAGAGAATAATATATACTTTCTGTCAATATAACCAAGATAAACCCATTATATATATAATTTCTTGTATGGGATGGCTCTCTGGAAAGGAAGAGATTCTGGGAGAAATTATGGTGGTTGAGTCAGGACAGTTGGAATAATCATTGCCCCCCCATTTCTTTTTCCAGGTTTTCCTCTCTACCTCCATCACTCAGTAGTAGCTCTCCTTTGAAGTTCATGCAGTCTATATCTACTACCCAATTAGAATCATAGTAGCTGTTGTCTACAAACCTCCAGGTAATTCTCCTTCCTTCTTCAATGAGTTCAATAAATACTCACAATTTTTCTCTATTCTCCAGCTCCTGCCCTCATACTGGGGGACTTCAATAATGATGTTCTCCCTTCTTTCCTTTCTTCCTCTCTCTGTGTCTCTCTCTTCCTCTCTCTCTCTCTCTCTCTCTCTCTCTCTCTCTCTCTCTCTCTCTCTCTCTCTCTTCTCTCTCTCTCTCTCTCTCTCTCTCTTTCCCAATCCATTCTTTTCCCATGAGCTGCTCCTCTACCCCACCTCAGGCACACACAAAAAGACTGGACCCTCAGTCTTGCCATCACTCTTTGTCTGCACTGCACTGTGACCTCCAGAACCTCAATCCCTCAATTTTATGGAGGCCATTCTCCCCTGAATTTTATTCTTTTCCTCATTTTGACCCCTTGGTGAACCAACTTAACTCTACACTGTCCTCTCTTATCTCAGTCTTCTTACCAATGCATTGGGTCTTACTAAACTTCAGCCTTGTATCACTCATACTATTTGCCACCTTCACTCACGTTACTGAATTAAAATGGAGAAAATGATGCAATCATTGTGACACAGTTCACTAAAAATTATGGATTTGCACCAACTGGGCCTCACTGTTGCAAGGTAATTCTATTATACCTCTCTTTTCAGTTTATCTTATCAGCCAACACAATGGCTCTTTCAAAACTTTTTGTCCCTCTCTAACCCTCCATGGCTTCTTTTCCTTCCACTCTTTTAGCTAAGAACTTTGTCTCATATTTTTACAGGAAAACAAAGGCCATTTACCATGAAATCTCTCTTCTTCCCTTCTTCTCTTCTGAAATCATTTACATGTCTTCTTTCACTATTTCCTCCTTTATTACCTTCTCACACAATGTGGCCTTATTGCTTACAATGGATAACCCTTCTACTTGCTCAAGAAATTCCATTCTTTCCTGTCTCCTCCAATAGATTATCCCCTTTGTCATCCCTGGATTTTTAAACTTATTTTCACTCTTCCCCTGGTTCTGACTCTTTCCCTACTACTTATTAACATACCTATGTTTCCCCCATCCTAAAAAAACCCCTCACTTAATTTTTCCATACCCACTATTTTCCTACATCTCTTCTGCCTTTTGTGGCTAAATTCCTCACAAAGGTTGTCTACAGTATGCTTATTTCTTAATACATTAATCAGCTTCTGATCTTTTCATTCCACTGAAATTGCTCTCTCCAAAGTTACCAGTGATCATCAAGTTGATATCCTTTTCAAAAATACCTCATTCTCTTTGACCTCTCTGCAGCCTTAACACCAATGATCACCTTCACCTTGACATTATCTTTTCTAGTTTTGGGGAACCATCCTCTCCTCTTTCTCCTCCCTTCTATCTGTCTGCTACTTCTCAGTTTCCTTAGTTAGAGCTTCATCCAGATCACATTCTCTAATTATAGGTATTCATCAAGATTCCATCTTGGGATATCTTCTTTTTTCTCTATATATTACTTTACTTAGTGACCTCTCCATACCCCAATCTCTCTGTTGATTTTCAATCTTGTATCTCCAATGGTCTTTCAGATACATCACACTGAGTAGCCATCTTAAATTTAATATGCTAGTGCAGGCTCTTACCATTTCACTCTTGGATGATTATGAGACCTTATCAGTAGATCTGTCTTCAAGTCTTTTCTCTCTCCAATTCTTCCACCAACTTAGCCACTTGGTATTCCTTACTATCTCTTTCTAGTATTAGATGTATGTCACACATTGCTGTCCTCAATATCCCCCATATACTGGGAAAGGCAGTTGCTTTGTTATTACCAGAAACCAATTCTAGAGTCTCCTTTTGCTGCTCTTTTTCAGCAACTTCTCCTTTGAAATTCAATCTATTGATATTTCTCACCTTATTCAGGTCATGGTGCTCATTGTGTCATTCTGCTTCATTTACCCAGAATTCAGTACCTGATGTACTATCTTCCTCTTTTATTTTTGAATTTAAGTTAGGAAACTTTGTCATTCAGATTGATACTCTATCAGATTCTCTTAACTTTCAATTCTCCAATCTGCTTAAATCCGATGACCTCTCTTACACCCTGCCAGCCACACACAAGAGTGTTCACACCCTATATTTCAATATTATCCATAACTATTCAACTTCCTTGATCAAAAACTATGACATTTTTCTATTTTACTATAATCTCCTATCACTCCATCTCTTCCTATGCTTTGCTTCTCCTAAACCTATTCTTTTCCCTCATGTCAATATTAAATCCTTCTGTACTTCAGTACTTTTGCCAGGTCATTACCCCTGCTTTGAGTTGGCTTTTCTTCCTCCCCAATCTCAGTCCTGGAGTTAACCAATTAAATTCTCAAATTTCCTCTATTCTTGAATCCCTCACCTCCTTCTCCTGTGGTTGCTTATTTTTCATATAATCTTAGCCCTTAATTACTCCTATCATCCGTCTTCTCCATTCCTATTCATACTTGCTGCTTGTTTTGTTTTCTCTTAATTTTCTTTTTTTAAAATCTTTTTTATTAAAGCTTTTTATTTTCATATATATTTCAATAAATAAAATTTATTTCAAAACATATACATGGATATTTTTCAATATTCACTTTTGCAAAACTTTGTGTTCCAAAATTTTCCCTCCCTTTCCCCCACTCTCTTCCCTAGATGGCAAGTAATTCAATATATGTCAAACACATGCAATTCTTCTAATCATATTATATAATTATTGTGCTACACAAGAAATATCAGATCAAAAAGGGAAAAAATTAGAAAGAAAACAAAATGTAAGCAAACAACAAAAAAGTGAAAATACTATGTTGTGATCTATACTCAGTTCTCACATTCCTTTCTCATAGTGCAGATGGTTCTCTTCATCATAAGATTATTGGAACTTTTGCCCTTAATTTTCAAAGAGGATCAATGATATCCCAGGGTGATATTTTGATCCTAGCATAATTCAAATGAGGTAGAGTTGCACAAAATCATCAGCCTTATTCTCTTCCAGAGTCATCAAAGTCCAGTAGGAAGATAAAAGTTAACACAATTGTCAATGACACCACATACAATGGATAATCTTAGTGTTTTCAATACCTGACCAAACCTCTAAGCATTCGATAGCATGTATGTCAATCACTTTTGTGGATGTTGGGACAAATTGGTTTTCATCTGCCCAATCTATTGGTTCTATTGGTGAAAGTCTTCACATTCTTGGGGTAGAACCCCACAATGCACTGACAGATTGTTGTTTTTTGTTGTTGGTTTTTTTTGAGGCCCATTGGTTACTCTCAACCTGATTTAGCTGGTCCTCTGAGACCGGATGTGATTGCTGAACATTTTACAGTTTCTTGGAGCTACTTTGCTGAGTAATCATCCATATCATACTTCTTCACTGGGTATTATTCTCCAAGAATCTGTCCTGGGTGGTCTTACCTATCCATACTTTCTCTCTCATCGTCTCCTATGGACCTAATCAACTTCTCTTTGCAAATTACTCACATATATCTACCTCCTCTCACTCTGAGCTTTAGTCTCATATAGCCAATGCCTATTGAACATTTCATATTTGATGTTTCATAGACATAAAAAATTCAACATGTCCAAAATTGAACTCATTCTCTCTCCACTCACCTCTCATATTTCTTTCTTCCCAACTTCCCTGCTTCTTCTAGAAGTACTATCATTTCCCCATTATCCTAGGTTCCTAACCTTAGTATTATCCTCAATCTTTCATATTCAGTTGCAAATCAGTTGCAAAATTTTGATTTTTCTAACTTTACACCTATCATATTTTACTTTTCCTCTCTATGTAATCACTACCTTAGTTCAGAATCTCTATATTTCTTGCCTAGATGAGAAATGTCAAGCATATGGCTTGGGGAACACAAGAGGCAACACTATTGAATACTGCCTGCTAAGCAGACTAAATGTAATCAAGAATTAACAAAAGAAGCAAAAATACAATAAAACACAGATAATGTTAATGTGTGGTTTTCTAATTCAATTTGCATTCTGCAGTATTCCTTATGTATGGTTTAGTGACCCTATTTTCTATTTGAGGTTGATACCACTGTCTAGCCAATAGTGACAGTTTCCTAATTGATCTCCCTGTCTCAACACATTGCCTATGTCAATCTGTTCTCCACATTGCTGAAAATGTGATCTGACCATTGCACATCCCCATTTAATCAACTCCATTGGTCACCTATTTCCTGTAGGATAAAATATAAAATAATTTGTTAAGCTTTTCAAGTCCTTTACAACCTGACCCCAACCTACTTCTTGATATCCTCATTATATGTATTACTCCCCCTTTTGAAATCTACAAGCCAACTAAACATGCTTTCTCTCTGTGTGTACTTTATCACTATCTCCACAACTTTTTATTAGCCCTCCCCTATGCCTGGCATTCAGTCCTGCCTCCTCCCCACTTTATGAAATCCTCTCAATTAACCAATTAATAGAATCTATAATCAATTAATAGTTTCTGTATTCTTTGTCTCACAGAGTAGTTGTGAGGATTTATAAGCAAATGCAAATTAATACTAATGTCACTAAGTCATAATAATAAACAAGCAAAAAATCACATGAATTTGTATTTGAAAATAGATATAAATATTGGTATTTCTAGTTAATTTTTAGTCAAATAGAGATAGACGTGTTTCTACATCGTCCAAAAGGAGAGGTCACAAAAAACCGCATAGCCCACCAAAGGGCTTTATTTACAAAGACCCTACTCTTTCATGATGGTCTTATTTGAAATATATACATATGACATATACATATGTATAACTTATGAAAGTTTCAATATTTCAATTGATCTATGATGTCATTGATATATGATGCTTTTCTTTTGGTGAGGGAAAGAGAAAAGTCAAAGGTAGTTAGGTAGCATAGTAAATAGTATTTTGGACTGAAGTCAGGAAGACTTCAGTTACTAGAATAATAAAATTACTAGATACTCACAAACCCTATGATCCTGGGCAAGTCATTTAATCTCTGCCTCAGTTTTCTCATCTATAAAATGGAGATAACAATAGTGTCTATTTCTCAGGGTTCATGTGAGGGTCAAATGAGAAATATTTGTAAAATATTTTGTAAGCCCTAAAGTACAAGATAAATTATTATTGTAGTTCTTATCCCAGGTGATGAAGACACTCTAAAGGGAACTACCAAAAATTATCTTTCTAAGTAAATTGTCTCTGCAGTTAACCGCCTGGAAGATAAAAAGTCCCTTGTGTATTCTTTTGGTGCTGAGCTGCATGTATCTATGAGCAGTTACAATGACTGAAAAGACCAGGAGGCTCAGACTTTTCCATAAAGAAATAGGATTACCTGCATATATGACTCTTCAAATATTTTAGGAAATAAATTATTTGACATGGCACATAACTAATTTTATTTCAAATCTTAAAAATTTTAACAAATGTTTGACTTATTCTATGTCCAACTGGCTTAACCATTCTTCTCTACTCTGTAAAAGGAGACCAATTATTTAAAGATTCCCCTTTATTTTATCTTTTTTTTTTTTTTTTTTTTTTTTTTTTTTTTTTGAGGCTGGGGTTAATGACTTGCCCAGGGTCACACAGCTAGGAAATGTTAAGTGTCTGAGACCAGATTTGAACTCGAGTCCTCCTGTATTCAAGGCTGGTGCTCTATCCACTGCACCATCTAGCTGCCCTGATTCCCCTTTATTTTAAACATTGAAAAACCTGAAATTCATTGTCAAACTAATAGGAACTTGCTGTTAGTTAGATGTACCATACAAATATAAAAATGTTTAGCAATACTATAACATACCATTATGGAAGGTATTGTTAGGAATGGAACCAAGATATTCTTGGTTTGGTTTGGTTTGTGGGGGGAGGACTGGTTTTGGGATGAGTTTTTTCCACTTAATAGTATTTTTTCAATTATATGTAAAGAATCATTTTTAGAAGATTTTAAGTTCTAAATTTTTTCAGTCTCCTACAGGAAACAAGCAATCTGATATAAGCTATACATGTATAATTATATTATACACATTTACATGTTACTCATGTTGTGAAAGAAGAATCAGAAGAAAAGAGAAAAACCACAAGAAAGAAAAATAAATTTTTAGAAGTGAAAATAGTATGTTTGATCTATCTATATTTAGAATCCACAGTTCTTTCTCTGGATGCGGATAGCATTTTTCATCAGAAGTCTTTTGGAATTGTCTTGGATCACTGTATTGCTGAGGAGTCAAGTTTATCATAATTGATTATTACACAAGGCTGTTCTATGTACAATATTCTCCTGGTCCTGCTCGGTTTAGTCAAAAGCTGTTCATGTAAGTCTTTTCAATCTTTGCTGAAATTCACATAATAATTATTTTTATAGAACAATAGTATTTCATTATATTAATGTACCAGAACTTGTTCAGCCATTGCCCAATTGGTAGGCATCTCCTAAATTGCCAATTTTTTGTCATCACAAAAAAATTGCTGTAAATATTTTTGTAATGTAGGTCCTTTTTCCTTTATTATGATCTCTTTGGGATATAGATCTAGTGATGATATTGCTGGATCAAAGTATGCATAGTTTTATAGTCCTTTGAGCATAGGAAACAGGGGTTTGAATCTTTTGACTTACTTCCTCTTGACCTTATGACACCTGACAATTTTTAGCAATTGTATTGGTATTCCCAAAGATCATCTTAAGAGAATGTTTAAAATAAAATTAGGCTTTATGTAAACTAATATAAAAAATGTACTAAGATAATGATACCTGATCTCTACCCCCTGCTGCCTCCCACTCCATGACAATGTTCTTGGAAAAATTGGACTAATAGCAGACAATATATTCAGAGGACAAACAGAGAACAGACCATGTCAAAGAAGAACTAAAAAAAGAGACTGCATTAAAAAAACTAAACTAAACAAGAAGAACAAAAATGACCTAAGATCTTGACAATTGGTCCATTACTTTCTAGCAAATAGACGGAGAAGAAATGGAAGAAATGTCAAATTTATTATTCTTGGGCTTAAAGATCACTGCAGATGGTGACTGTAGCTACAAGATCAAAAAATTCTTGCTCCTTGGAAGAAAAGCTATGGCAAATCTAGACAGCATACCAAAAAAATAAAGAGACCACATCATCAACAAAATTCTGAATAATTAAAGCTATGGTTTTTCTAGTAGGGATGTTTGGTTGTAAGAGTTGGACCATAAGTAAGCTTGAGTACCGTGGAATCAAAGCACCCCAATTATGGTCCAGTAGAATACTTTTGAGAAACCCTTGGATAACATTTGAGATCAAATCAATCAATACTTAAAGAAGTTAAGTCGAGCTATTCGCTGGAAGTCAAATACTAGAGCTGAAGCTTAAATACTTTGGCCATATAATGAGAAGTTGGGATTCAATGGAAAAGAGCCTGATATTGGGAAAGGCTGAAGGGAAAAGAAAAAGGGAATAGCAGAGGATGTGATGGATTGATAGTCATGGAGAAAATGAACATGAATATGGTCAGACTTTAAGAGAGAGTGGGAAATAGTAGGTCTGGTGTGTCATGATCCATGGGGTCATAAAGACTTTGAAAGGATTGAATGATAAGAACAACAAAAACATTTCAAGGGGTATGATCTTGCAGGAAAAAAAAGAATACTAGTGATAGTTACACCTTTGCCACTTGTGTTTTCTACATATAATACCTATAGTACTAAGAGCTAGCATTTATAGAGTACTTCCTCTGTGCCAGACACTGTGCTAAGCATTTTACAAATATTATCTCATTTGATCCTCACAATCCTGGGAGCTAAGTGTTATTAGTATTGCCATTTTATAGAAGAAGAAATGGAGTGAAACGGAAGTAAAGTGATTTTCTCAGGGTCACACAATGTCTGAGGTTGGATTTCAATTTAGGTTTTTCTGACTTCATGCCTAGATCTCTATTGTGTGACAGTAGCTGCTTAGGCACATGTATGGCTCATGTTCATAGTACTCTCCAATTACAACTCATTTTCTCATAGATTCTTGTGTATTTATAGGGGTATGCTCTAGATTTTTTGGGAGATATTTTGTACCTTCTGTTCGTAGCATATCCCCTTAGTGAATATTATTTTCTTTTTCTTTTTTTTTCAATTTGTCCTTTGTTTTTTCTTTCTTTCTTTTTTTTTAATTATAGATTTTTATTTACAAGATATATGCATGGGTAATTTTACAGCACTGACAATTGCCAAGCCTTTTGTTCTATTTTCCTCCCTCCTTCTCCCTCCCCACCTCCTCCAGATGGCAGGTTGACCAATATATATTACATATGGTAAAGTATAAATTAAAGACAATATATGTATACATGTCCAAACAGTTATTTTGCTGTACAAAAAGAATTGGACTTTGAAATAGCATACAATTAGCCTGTGAAGGAAATAAAAAATTCAGGCAGACAAAAATAGAGGGATTGGGAATTAATTCTACATGGTGGTTCATAGTCATCTCCCTGAGTTCTTTTGCTGGATGTAGCTGGTTCAGTTCATTACTGCTCTATTGGAATTGATTTATTTCATCTCACTGTTGAAGATGGCCACGTCCATTAGAATTGATCATCATATAGTATTGTTGTTGAAGTATATAATGATCTCCTGGTCCTGCTCATGAATATTATTTTCTAAAAGTGTGTTGAATATTGACTGGCTGGTTATCCCTAAGGGGAAAAATGGTCATTCATTCTCTAAAGATTTGTGTTACTGGTGTAAGTGGGAGTTGGGGATTTTATCTCATCAAGTCTCTGTGATACTCTATTGACCTCCTTTCATTAGGATCTCTAATTTCCTTGTTTTGTTTGTTTATTTGTTTTTTGTCTAAACTTCAAGTACTTATGTGCAAATATTTGAAGCCATTGAATTTTACTTCTGCCTTCTTTCCTAGATTTTGTCTCCTGGGAACTTCTTGGTATCTCAATTGTTACCCTTCATTCTTTGTAGCCATTCTATATAGTATTTAATTTGGGAATATGGATAAACAGTCTTCAACTTTCATTAAATTTAAAACCATTTTATTTAGATTTGCAAGATACCTGGCAACATACTTATTGGACTTTTTTTTTTTTTTAAGATATATTTCATCTCTGGCCAGGAATCAGGTAAGCAATGATTTAAGCTGTGGCCCAGGAAAACAAAGCCCATTCTCAAACAACATCTCCTCAGCTACCTGTTGATTTTACAAATTAATTTTTCTCTTCTCCATCTCTTATCTTCAATAGGCAACAGCAAAGAAAATATATCCTGTGCTGTGGCGACCACCATAGCACCCTGGGTATCTTAGAATCAGCCGGAGTCAGGATAAGCAAAAGTCTTTATTCTTGGTCTTTAGTGGTAGAAGTGAAAAGAGTGGACGCATGGGATCTCTGCAACCTTCTGTTATTGTCTCTCTCACTGAAGTGACCCTGGCTATTCTCCCTGTACCTCCTAGTCCCTCCTACAATTCTCTGTATACACCAAATGATTGGGCCAGCACAGGATAGTGGGAAGGGCCATTTTCCAAGCATATTCTTATAGAGTGTTGTGCTTCATTGTCTGACCCCCGTGCATTGACTCAAGAGTTTAAGCCCTTAATCTCCTGCTTTTTTTTTTTTTGTTTTAGAGCACAGGTGGTCATGCCATCCTTAACTTCTCAGGGAAGTGAGAACCCCAAAAAGGAGGTGATCACATCCTTCCTGATTTCTCAAGAAGGGATGTGAAAGCACTAAAAAGGAGATGATCATGCCCTTCCTAACATTTCAGGAAGAGGGATGAAAAGCACCAAAGGGAAGTGGGAATTGCTAGCAGTCCCTGGGCTGAAGGATCTTATTAGAAACAGGTATGCACAAACCCATCAGCATGGGAGGTATTACACAAGCACATAGCACACAGGCTATTAGTGATGACTCCCCCACAGCCAGTGCAGATTCAATGTGGTGTAACAAACATGAATTGTACATGCAAGTAGTGATATAACGAACAATATAAATCAACATGGTCTTGTAAAAGATTTCCAGAAGTACTAGAAGGAGGGTATGTAAACATCAGTCACACATATGCCTTCTTCAGCAACCAAGAGATAGTCCAAAACCAATGTATTGGCCATTGCTTCATGTGTCAGGGAATCCAACGATCTCTGCAAGTTTTTGAAGTCCTGCAACAATATTTTTTATGTTTTAGGGAATCCAATGATTCCCAAAGATGTTGAAGTCCTGCAACAGTTTTATCATTTCTCAGAAAATCCAATGATTCCTAAGGGTTTTCAAGTTCTACAACAGTCTTATCATGTCTCAGAGAATCCAATGATTTCTGAGGGTTTAAAAGTCCTACAACAATCTTTTCATGTCTCAGGGATTCCACTGATTCCTGAGGATTTTGAAATCCAACAATTTTTGATGTCCATGAGTCAAACGCCATAACTGCCATGCTCTTTCAGTGGTGGGCACAGTCAGCAATGGTACCACCCGATGTTTCTTGGGTCTTCTCCTTCGTTTCAATGGTCTGCTCCATCTCTTCCGATGGACAAGGTGAATATGGCTTGTTGGCACCCATCTGATTCCTTCTCCATCTGTAGAGATACAAGCAAACCCTCTCCCCCAAGCAGTTAATGTATCTGGTCCCTTCCATTCATCACTTTCTGGGTCTCTCCGCATCACCTGGAGATTATCTAAAGATAGTGGAGCTGCTTGCACTGGACACTGCCCTTCCGGTAGGTTATAAAACCTGTCTGCCAGAGCCAGTGCATCTTTTTCAAAAATCAAGAAGTTAATAGTATAAAGAACTAGATTTAGAAGTTCTCTAGGGTTACATGTGGCTCCCCCTTTCTTTTGTTTTTCGAGGAGCGCCTTAATGTCTCTGTTTCTCCTCTCTACTATTGCCTGTCCTTAAGGATTAAAAGGTATGACAGTGGTGTGTAAAATCTTATACTGTGCACAAAAGTGTGCTAAATGTTTAGAAGTATATGTAGGTCCATTTTCTGTTTTTAGTACTTGTGGTACACCCATAATTGCATATGCTTGTATAAGAAATTCAGTGACCACTTGGGCTGTCTCTTTTGTTGCTGGTATTGCAAAAGTGAATCCTGAAAAAGTGTCTACCACAACATGGATAAAAGATAGACAAACAAAAGATTTATAATGGATCACATCCATTTGCCAAATTTCATTAGGTTTCAAACCACAAGGGTTCTTCCCTGGAAGGAGTGTAGGAGCATGGAAAGAAATGCAGGCTTTTACTATGCTCCTAGCTTCCTCTCTTGTTATTCCAAATTGTAAACGTAAAGCTCAAGCAGCCTGATGATATTCAAAATGAGATCCTTGGGCTTCTTGAAACAAAGAAGTACTAGCCAACATGGTTAGAAGGCTTTCTGCCTTTGAATTACCATGAAAAATAGGACCTGGAAGTCCACTATGAGAGTGGACATGCAAGATATAAATCTTATCTGAATGCTTTCTCACTTGCTCTTGAAGTTCCTTAAAAAGCTGATATATATTAGAGGCTACAAATTTTATTTGGGCTGTGGCAATTCTTTGTACAACACCTACTGAATAGGCCAAATCAGATATTATATTTATATCTCCTGGATAATAAGTAAAAGCTAGAATGATTGCATACACTTCATTCTGCTGAGTGAACTGAAAAGGAGTTCTGATTACTCTCTTTATAGTTAAGTCACAAGAGTATACAGTGCAAATATTATGTTTGGATGCATCTGTAAAGATAGTTGGTCTTTAAAAAGGAATTTTAGAAACCTTTTCTTCAAGAACCCATCACCAATTATGTAATAATCTGCTTATCTTTAATGGAGACCCGTGTATAAAATTTGGAGCCATGGCTAATAAAATTTGCCACTCTGGGATGATTTCACAGCATACATTAATTTGTGCATTAGTATAAAAGGTGTATATCTTGTCAGGTCTTATCTCAGATAATTGTACTGCTCACTTAATGGCCTTTAATAAATTCTAGCCACAAGCACTGGGTAAGGAGTAAGGCTTTGTTGTGGTTGTGCTGGGAGGTTCACCCACTCTATCACACTGTCGCCTTGATGAAGGACTGCTGTGGGTGCCTCTTGTGTAGCAAAAATTGTTATTTCCAAGGGTTTTTGAGTGACTCTTTCAACCACACTAGATAAAGCCAGTTCAACTTCTCTCAAAGCCTCTTGAGCTTCTTTTGTAAGCTAGCACGGTGAGTTTAAAGCACTGTCTCCCCTTAAAATGTCATATAATGGTTGCAATTGATAGATTGTCAAGCCTAACACTGAACGTATCCATTGAGGAGAAATTGATATCTCCTATTAATTTCTGAAAGTCATTTAAGGTGTTTAGCTTCTCTGTTCTTAAGGATAAGCACCTTAGGATAGACTTTATATCCTAAATATTGAAAAGGAGCATGTCTTTGAATTTTTTCTGGAGCTATGTGCAATTAGTAGTTCCTTAATGCCTTTCTTACAGGGGCAAGAGCAGCAGCAACATATATTTGACACATAGTAGGACTGTTTTTCATTCCCTGTGGCAAAACTGTCCATTCATATCTTTTATAAGGCTCAGCTAAGTTAACACTGGGCACTGAAAAGGCAAATCTTTTCAAATCCTCCTTATCTAGAGGGATGGAATAGAAACAATCCTTAATGTCTATAACCCACAGAGGCCATTCTCTAGGCAGTTGAGTAGGAGATGGATGTCCACTCTGAAGAGTTCCCATAGTTTCCATCTGTTCATTTATCTTTCTTAAATCAGTCAACATCCTCTATTTTCCAGATTTCTTTCTTACAACAAATACTGGAGAATTCCAAGGACTTAGAGAAGGTTGTAAGTATCCTTGGTCAAGTTGCTCCTGTACTATATCTAATAAGGTCTGAATTTTATCACTACCTAAGAGCCACTGTTCTATCCACACTGCTGTATCAGTTTTCCATTGGATAGGAACAGGTGAATGTGTTGGCAGACCTTCAACAGCAGCCCTACCTAAAAAGGCCAAATTATTCATTTTTAATCCTAATTGTTGTAAAATGTCTCTTCCTCACAGATTGATGGGGATTTTTTCAACTATAAAAGGAGTAAAAACTCCTGTTTAACCTTCAAATATCTATCTCAATGGGGTAGCACTAATTTCAGCGGCTATTGATCGTCCTATGCCAGACATGTAGGTGTCTGCCTTAATCTTTGGCCAGTGACTGGGTCAGTTGGCACCTCTAATGACTGTACGATCTGCACCAGTGTCTACCAATCCTTCTAATGGTATGCTATTTATATAGATAGTGAGCACAGGTTGGTCAGCTGTCATGGCTGCTGTCCAGTATATTCTTGGATTTTGTTGCTTGGAGTCAGAATCTGGGCGACTATCACCAGATTGCTTATTAGGAGTCTGTATCAATAAACCTGATGATACTACTCCTGGTTGATAAGTCACACATTGTCTACCTGTATTAGAGTCTGGCATATTATCCTCACATTCCCCAGTTTCCCACATCAGTGTATGGATAGACACTGTTTTGTAAGTACATTCAGGAGATGAAATGGTCAAGCCTACTGTGCCTGGAGGCAAGGGATCCAAAGGCTGGAGAGGAACAGATTTCACCTCTCCAGGGGGTATCTCAGTTGTCCCAGCTGCATACAACTCTATCCTCCCTAATTGTAGTCCCTTTCTCCCATCATGTTGCTTCCTGGCTGACTGATTGTGTAATCCCTTTATCCCCTCAGATGGCTTTCTGGCTGATTGGTCATGTCTGGGTTTCGGACCTGGAGGCACTCTCTGGGTGTGGCATCGGCTGCCATCATGCCCCAAGTGTTTTTTGCCTGGGGCCCTGGGGTTGGGCCCCTCATCCCGTTTCCCTGAATCAGTCTACATTCCGATGCCCAATAGAACACTCTATTGTATTTTGTTCTCCCATCCTATTTTCTCACTCTGTTTCTATGCCAACACTGAGCTCTCAGATGCCCTACTCTACCACATTGAAATCATTGATGAGTCTCTCTGGAAGTCCCTTGCCAAAAGGGACCCTGTCTTCCCATGTTGGGATCTTGGGAAGTCTGCATCTGGCTATAAAAAGTATTTGTGCCCACTGTGGCACAGCATCTTATGATCTCCTCTAAAGAAGCATCCTTGCATAGTCCTAGTATAATTCTTCTACAAATTTCATTAGCATTTCCTTTAGCAAGTTGCCTTACCAAAGTATCTGTTACTGTATTTTCACCATTAGTCTGTATGACAGCTGTCTGCAAACGTCCCACAAAATCAGCAAAGGGTTCATTTGGCCCTTGTGCAATTTTTGTGAAGGCCTCACCCTTGTCGTTTTTATTGGGGAGAAAAGCCCATGCTTTGATAGCAACAGCAGCAATTTGCTCATATGCTGCTAAGGGGTAATTAATCTGTACTGAAATGTCTGCATAAAAATCTACACCTGTTAGTTGATCATAGATGATTGGAGGATTAAGTCCACTATGACTATTTTGTTGGGCTTGTAGCCTACAGAGCTTACTGTATTCACAAAGTCACAAGTTTTGTCCAGGTTCTAAGCATGTCCTTGCTATAGATTTCTAGTTCCTAGGCATTAAGACTTCATAAACCAAATTCTATAATAACATCTTGACATAAGCTGATGTAGCCCCATAAAGAGAGCAAGCCTTTTTCAGGTCTTTGAGGATTTCTATATCAAAAGGAGTGTATCTTCTATTTTCTTGATCTGTAGAGTTAAACTGTTGAATCACGGGATACATATTGATTTTCAGATTAGCTAAATCCTGGCCTTCTTCTGTGGCTTTAAGTAGAGCCTTTTGCAATCTAGTCATAGGAGGGGATAATTGCTGGGGGGGAGGTGTTGGTATCATCATACCTCCCACTACTCCTCCTCCCTCCATCCTGGAAGGTGAAGTTGATGGGGTTTTCAAGAACCCCATGATGGGGGTTTCAAGAACCAGTTATGGTTTAGGTGGAGTTGAATCTGCCCAGTCAGAGTGAGAATCACCACCCCCTTCACCACCACGCCCTTCATCCTCACTTAACTCCACATGCCCTCTAGTGACATGGCTATTAATCTGTTCATTGTCTCTCTTTTTCCTTACACTTCCTCATCTGGCTGTTCTGAAAATTTTTCTTTTTTCTAACTTGAAGGATTCTTTAAGGCCAATTGTATTATGTTCTATATATAAAATGTTTCCTTGGAAATTGAATGAGGACCTTTATCATTGTAGTATTCACATAGTTGATCTCCTACCAGCTTCCAATTATCTAACCCTATTTTTTCTTCCTCTAAGAATCAAGGGGACATGTGTTCTAATGTACCCAAGAGTCTAGCGATCTGCAATCAAGTTATAATTAAACCTTGTGCCTTGGTCATCTTAAGCATGCTTTCTATAGCACCCCCTCAGGGTGAGGGTGGGGCGGAGGCTGGGGGAGAATCTTTTCCTAATATCTTCCCCATTTCATCTAGAAAAGGTTACTAGTTTAGCCCTTAACAAAGTAAGTTCCCTGTTTGTCTATTAAAATACTCACCCTATTTCCTAGTTCCCGAGGGCTTCATCAGTGAAATTAGGGTCCTTAGACCCATGTTGAGTGCCAAATGTGGCAACTGCAATAGCACCCTGGATATCTTAGAATTAGCCAGAGTCAGGATACGCAAAAATCTTTATTCTTGGTCTTTAACGATAGAAATAAAGAGAGCGGACGCGTGGTGGACGTGTGGTGGACGCGTGGAATCTCTGTGACCTCACCTCATTGTCTCTCTCACTGAAGTGGCCCTGGCTAGTCTCACTGTACCTCCTAGTCCCTCCCACAATTCTCTGTATACACCAAATGATTGGGCCAGCACAGGATAGTGGGAAGGGCCATTTTCCAAGCATATTCTTATAGAGTATTGCTCCATCAATAATTAGCCTCAAGTGCTTAATTGTCTGACTCCCGGGCATTGACTTAAGAATTTCAGCCCTTTAAATTGTGCTCCTATGTTCTTCAATTTCTTGTTTTCATAATCATCAGCAATATGATTTTCCCCCTTTGGTAAAACCATTTACACCCACATGAATTACCAGAAGTAGATAGTTGTCATCCATTTTGAAAAGTTTTAGCAGATTTTCTGTTTTGCTCTGATACATGTTTCAAGGAAAGACATTAATTCTATTTTAAATTTCTATTATTTCTTTCTTTTATTATTTCTGTTTCTATACAAATGGCAGCTTCAATATTTTTTACTAGAGAATCACCGATTCCTACTACTCTTTTCTCCCTCTGACACCCTGAAGACATTAAATAGAAAGATCTCCCTAGTATTTGCATGAATAGGGCTTCTTTGTGGTTTTGCAATGCTTGACAAAGTGCTTAGAATCTAGACTAGTATGCAATATTTAGTATACTATCTCATACACAATAGGGTTCAGTAAATATTTATTGAATAAATAAATACAGTGCTACAAAGGAAATAGTGTCTCTAATCCATTCCTCTTTGTTTGTAGACAACTCAGTAAGTATATTTTTTAAAATTTGTTTATTACCAGGAGGAGAGGACAAGAATGCTTGGCCCTACTTCCTGGTTAAAAGATCTGGGGAGTTATTGCTGTTCTTACAAGAATAGGTATTAGCATTCTGAAATTATGTACAAAAAAGATGTGGCATCCAGGCTATCCTAATATAGTACTACAAATAGTTTGGGAAACCTTATTAGTCCCTAGTTATCTGCCTGATTTTCATATTCGGAATACCCCAAAATATGTTTTGAGACATGGTGTATTCATTCTTTCCTTCAAATATGTTCTTTATTGGATTAATATGCAAACTTAAGTGTTGTTGGGCTCATAATGTTCTCTGAGTTATATAAGAGCCCAAGTAGAAATATTATAAGCTATTATTTTTTAGTCACTTGTAATGAAGAAAAAAAAAACTTTGCATAGATTGTATCCATGATACTCCAGGAGATCAAGATAAATTGGTCTGGGGGTAAATAGATGAAAAGAGAAATTGTATTGCAGTCAAGACCACAGTAACGGTTGCCTTTGTCCAAAAATGAAATGAATTGATATATGTATTTGGTGAAGGAAAAAGAACCTACAAGATGTCTTTATTTTATTTTATTTTTTTAAGAATAAAAAAGCTCCCATAGAAAAAAATTCCTCAGTTTATCTTTTTCACTAGAAATTGTTTCTCCTAAGGACAATGGCATGAGAAATTCAATGATGTCAACTAGGTTAACAAATAGCATTTATGTTGTATCTTCTATGTGCCAAGCACTATGCTAAGAGCTTTGCAAAATATGACCGTCACAACAATCCTATGAATTAGGTGGTTTTATCATGCCAATTTTACAGTTAAGGAAACTAAGGTAAACAGAGGTTAGATGACTTGCCCAGTTTCACACAGCCAAATTTGAACTTATTCCTGGCTCAGCACATCCATAGGTCTAAAGTATGGAGGTTTCCAGTCTAACCCTTTAATTGTGAGTCTGAGAAAGATTGAGGTTAAGTGACTTGTCTAAGGTCACAAAAGTAGTAAGTATTAGGATCAGAATTATACAAAGGTCCTGTAAATATAAGTTCAACACTTTTTCCTCTGTACCAACTTACTTTTTAAGTTCCTGAGAAGGTCCCTAGAGGAAGTAACTTATTTGCAAGACAGTCCAATTAAAAATTCTTTAAGTCCAGAGCCAGATACTGCTAGACGATTTCATTTCCTCTTTGGGACTTCATTGCTATTATCAATAAGACTATATTTTTCTTCCCTAGATATAGGCATACCTCAGAGATTTATTGGGTTCAGTTCCAGACCACTGAAATAAAGCAAATATTTCAATAAAGAGAATCATTTTTTTTTGGTTTCCCAGTGTATTTAAAAATTACATTTATACTATAATGTAACCTAGTAAGTGTGCAATAATATTACGTCTAAAAAACCCCATATCTTCCTTAATTAACAATCACTTCATTGCTAAAAAACAAAAACAAAAACAAAAAAAATACAAAAACACAACAATGCTAGCCTTCATCTGAGTCTTCAAAGAGTTGTAATCTTTTTGATAGTGAAGGGTCTTACTTCAGTGCTGATGGCTATATTGACCGATTCTTACTTTCATGAAAAATTTCTCTGTAACATGTCATGCTACTTGATATCATTTTACTCTCAATATAATTTCTTTCAAAATTGGAGTCAATACTCTCAAATTCTGCCATTGCTTTATCAATTAAGTGTATATAATATTCTTTAATATTGTTATGTCTCGGGAATTAGAGAGCAAGAGGAGAGGAAGAGAGTGGGAACAGTCTATCAGAATGCACATGATACTTATCAATTACCATTTTATATGGACATGGTTCTTGCCACCTCCAAACAATTACATGAATCAAAGATTGCCACAGATCACCATAACAGGTATAATAATAATGAAAAGTTTGAAGTTTTGTGAGAATTACCAATATATAACAAGGAAACACAATCTGAGCATATGCTCTTGAGAAAATGGCACCAATAAGTTTCTTCATTTCTGGTTGCCATAAACCTTTGATTTATTGGAAAGAAAAAGAAGAATATCTATGAAGTGCAATAAAACAAGGTAGCCTATACTGTGGCTTCTTAAAATTCTGCTTCTAGAATTTTGTGAATGATATTCACAAAATTCTCTAATTGGAATTCAAACTCAGAGTTTGTAATTCCAAGACATCCAAACCAAGCCCCCTTAAAAAAGCATGTTCTCTGAAAAACAACTTAGTGATTATACTTCCAGTTTTCTTATACCTTGTCGTCTTCATGCAACTTGTAATTTCTGTACAAGACACTCCATCCAATAACTATAGTTATGTCCACTGTCTGTCCCCTATGCCTGGATTGCTCTACTTCCTGGCTTCCCTATCATCCTTCAAGTCCCAGCTAAAACTTCATCTTCTATAAGAAGCCTTTCCCAAGATCCTTTAATTCTAGTGCTTTCCCACTGTTGATTACCTTTAATCATCCTGTATATATCTTGTTTATATGACATATGCATATATATCTTATAGACATGTATACTCACATATGTACATATATATTATATATGATTGAAAAGTTGTTTCCTCCATTAGACTGTGAACTCCTTGAGAGCAATTTTTTGCTTTTCTTTGAAATCCCAGGACTTAGCACAGTGTCAAGCATAAAGCAGACACGTAATAAATGTTTATTGATCGACTATTAGCAGAAACAAAGAGATGTCCTTGATTTCAGACATTATTAATAATGATCATCTTATTTTGTCAATCTTGTTGCCATTCTGTGTTGACTTTATGTTGCTATACATGGTGCTATTTTGGCTGTGCAGTTTTTGAACAAATTTTCCTACTTTCTCTCAATTTTTCATATTTATCATTCCTATTCTCCTGTTTTCTTCTATTTATTTCTCTTCTTCATTTTCTATTCTGCTTCTGTATCTCTACTTTCAGCTTCAGCTCCTGACTCCCATTACTGACTGAATTCTGCCTCAAGACAGAGCTTTCTAGTCAGAAGTAATTCACCTTTACTTTAAGGCAAGGAACCAAATTCCCATTTCTATTCTAAGCAGCACAGAAAACAATGGTTACTAAAATGATCTAGCTAATAGATGACACCCTCAGAGTCTCCACAGATATAATATATAAATGAGCAAGACTTGTCTTTCATCTTTGCTTTTGTTAAGTCCTTTTTAATCCCAAGGGGCTACTTCCTCTCAGATTCATTATTCTCCCTTGAAAGTCTGTTTCTCTCAGGTACTGTAAAAACTCTTCTAGTTCTGCACAAGTATTCACGAGCTGTTTTCTCACAGATTTCTCACACAAATACTGTGCCTTTTCTCTCTTGCCCCTTTCATCAAATAAGAATGTACAAGTAAGGAAGGAGTATCATTTCACACTTCCATGTGTGAAATATCTTTTTTTTTTTTTTTTGATATTTTTCTTCCTTCTGTTTTTAGAATTCACTGATGAATAAACAAAAACAAAACAATATTCACACTCACTAGCACTACTAGCAAAAAACCTTTCTGTACTTAGGTAAGCCAGTTATTAGAAATTAAGAAACTAAGTGATGAATTATTTGGTCATGGCAGCACATGAAACAAACAAAAAAAAAAATTAAGGTGCTAAGTACTATGAGAATGGTAGTGGAAGAAAAAGAGGCAAAGGATATGGAGACATGCAAAGTTTTAGATTGACTATAAAAGGTAAATTACATTTCTCCATATATAAAATTGCTATCCAGTGACAAGTTGTTTGTTGTTTGTCTCTTGTTTCCAAAGAAGACCAATCATATCATAGGTGATATCTTAATTCATGCATGAACTAGATTTAAGTGAGGCAGAGTTACAGTCAGGCTCACTCTCTCTTCCAGAGTCATCAAAGTCCAATAACAATGCAATGGCTTGAGATGCAGTGGATGACCTTGGTGTCTGATGTCTGACCAAACTATAAGCATTTCACAGCTCCTAGTTTAGCTGCCTTCATGGCTATTGAAACAAGCTATTTTCAACTGCCCATTCCACTGGGGGAAAGTCTTCACATGCTTAGAGTAGATAATCCCTAACTCCCCAATAGATTTGAGGGCTATTATCTTTTACCTTCAACCTGCTTTAGCCAGTCTGCTGAGACAGTTTGCTGGAGGTGTGACTACTTCACATGCTCCAGCCTCTTAGCTACAAGTGAGAGCTGAGTGCCAGGTGGACACCAAAAGTGGATGAACCACCCTGAAAAGGATTCAGCAAGCCCTCATACCAGAGGTGCTAATTTTCCTTGAACAACTCAGGTAAATATTTATTCTCTTCAATATCAATCAATCTTTGTGTCTGTGCTAAGCATTCAAAGGTAACAATAAGTTAGTCTCTCCACTCAAGGATCTTACATTTTATCAATATAAGGACAAAGTAAATTACACATTACTCCTTTCTACACATTCTGTGGTTCAACCATACTGGCCCTTTTTGCTGTTCCTTATACATCCTTATACAAGATGTTCAATCTCTAAGCAATTTGCTCTTATACTGGCTGCCCCCCTCTTATATCTTTCTATCTCCTAATGTATCTTCCTTCTACAGGAGCCTTTTCTTATTCCCTAACCTCAGGTGCCTATGCTTGTAATGTTACCTCTCATCTACTCTGAATGTGTCTTGTAGGTATGTAATTACATATATAGTGTTTCTCCCATTAAAAAACTCCTTTAAACCAAAGGATATTTTTACTTTTTCTTTATAACCGTAGCACTTAGCACAACTATCTGGAACACAGTAATTATTCCTTCCTCTATAGTTTGTAATCCTAACTCTCCATAGAACTTTGTTTGCTCCTTTTACTCCTGGACTTCTTACATTAGAAGTCCCATCCTCCCCTGGAGTCCTCCCTTCTTCTAATTGGAGAGATAAGAAGTTCAAATAAGTAGTGTTTCCCAAATTCTTGGTTTAAAGAGGGGATCAGAAGTAACCATTTTGTCATTTCCCAATGTTCAAGACTTCATAAAGCTGCTGTCCAACTTCTTCCTTCTGCCTTTTCCACTTCTTTTTATATGTTATCTCCTCCATCAGATTTTGAGTGCCTTGAGGACAAAGGCTTTCTTTTTATCCCTAGTGTTTAGTGCAGTGTTTGGCATATGGCAGGCTCTTAATTATTGCTTATTAATTGTCTGGTTCTTCTTAAAACCTTGCTTTTAAGAAGAGGCTTCACGCCTTTCCAGATTGTACTACTTACTCTCCCCAAGACTTTCTCTCCTTTCCTACCCCACATTGAGTATTTTCATCGATGGGGCTGCTCTCTTACTTTTAAGTATTGTCCTTCTCCAGTATAATGTAAGTTTCTATCTCAGCTTTTATCATAGTGTCTGACACAGTCAGTGCTTAATAAAATATTATTGATTTGTTTTGAATAAATGCTTGGTAAATGCTTATTGATTAACTGATTGAATACTAGGTATCTTGGGTGAAGGAAACAGCTTTGAAGGGATGTAGAAATTTCATGATAAGGGAATACATTCCCAGTTCTAGGGAGAAACTGTCATGGAGGTAGAGAAATAGAATGTCATGTATAAAGAATAAGAAAAAAGTCACTTTGACTGAACCCCTGGGTATGTGGAGAAAGTAATGTATAAAAATCTGGAGAGAGAAATCTCAGGAGCTTATTGAGCAGCAAAATGATATGATCAGATCTGTAGTTATAAATATTACTTTGGCAGCAGAGGAGTAAAGAATAAACCCAGAAGATGAACAGAAGTTAAACCAAAATATAAGAGTTAACATAAGTTTTCTTTGGAAAGGCAAATATAGGAGCTACAAAGTAGATTTTACCATGTGTCCAAAGGCATCAGAAAACATTACATTATGGGACATTTGGTTATCTTAGATTAAAGTACTCATGGAAAGCATTTACAAAAAGATCATTATGAAAACAATTTTAATTGCTATGCCAATATTTTCCAAGAAGATACAGAGGTAGTAAAAATGCACAGGATGTATAATAAGATTCCTAAATTAAATATATACTATGTAATACTCAGTGACTTCAACATAGAAGTAAGCATAGGAAAAATAATCATAAAACATAGCTAGTCATTAAGAAATGACACATAGCAAAAGCTACGACCACATCGAAGCCTCACATTTACATATCATGAATATATTCTCTTCTAGAAAAGAATCAAAAGATGCTATACATGATGAGCACTAAATATCACAAAAAATTTAAATTATATTTTAATAGACAGAAAGAGAGGGTATGTTGATATTAAAGTCACATCCATATTATCCATATACATTATCCATATTATCCATATCCATATAGTCAGATATTTGATGTATGTAGGTAAGTATCAAAATTAATTGCAAACCAAAAGAAAATATAGCAATCAAATGAGACAAACTCTTTCTTTATCTATTTTAAACAAACCATTGAAGGTTTTAACAAATTGAAAATAGTTAAAAGAACAGAGATTGACACAGACTATTACCATTTCTTAAGGAAGTTTAACTGATGTAAATCTATCACATCTTGAAAAAAAAAGGAGCCTCAAAATTGCTTCACCATGCAAACAATCTCCTTGATGAATAGAGAGGAATGAAAACAATGCCAATTTAAACTATAAACTCATATGTAAAATCTTGTGAAGGAAGATATTGAAAATTATGAGCACTGTATTTTTAGAAAACTCTAAGAAACAATAGAAAATAAGTTTATAGGAAACTTGAGAAACTTAAACTAATTATTAATAATGATTAAACTAATTGAAGTTATTTATGGATGAAATTGGAGTTAGGACAATAAACAGACAAAAATGGGGAAAACTGTAAAGATTTTTTTAAGACTGATTCTTTTTCACTATCAATAGTAGTGGGGCCACTATATTTGAACTTTAACATCACAGTCCTTAGTGTACTATAAAAAGTGAACATAGGAATGAAGAAAACAAATATCAGAAGACTAAATGGACTAGACCAGACATGTATCCCCAAGACATCCATGTAGGCAATAGAATATTGAGAAAGATAAGGGATCAGTTTTTAAGATCTCTGAAAAAAGGCTTGGAAAAATAATATCATTAATTATCTCTTTATTTGAGATAAAAGAATTGAGTTCTTGGCCCGTGTGACTGCTATATCTTACTATATGAATTAAGGTGCTATGACCTACCTCACTACTAGAGGTGTTACTAATGTATAAATTTCTTCTATTTATGGAAATGTGTCTAACTATCCATTAAGCCCCTAATTTTTTTCACTCATTAGAATTTGTTCCTTATTGGAATGTAAGTTCCTTAAGAGCAAAACAGTCTTTGTTTTTGGTTGTATTTATACTCTAGTTCTTAGCCCAGAGTAAGCCTTTAATAAATGCTTTATGCTTATCTGACTATAAAAACTTAAGTCTACATGCCAGGGTTCACAAGAGAGACCGTGAGTAGAATAATAAGTTAATGAGAGTAATGTGAGAGAAGCTCTAAAATTCTTTATTGCTTCTTGCACTCCCTCCCCATTAAAAAAAATTGAATCTGATCCATAGAAAATCAGAAAGTTTAGGTTTGAGGCTACAAGTTACATCCTACTATATTGATATAGTTTAGAGTATCCTACCATTTCCCCCCCTCACTGAATGTATAGATCTTTGTGTACCCAGCCTACATTAAAGAGTCATAGATGTAAAACTATATCTCTGAGGTGATATGAAGGAAAGAAACAAGCATTTATTAAGTGCCAAGTACATTACAAATGTCATCTCACAACAACTCTAGGAAGTAGGTGCTATTATTATTTCCATTTTAGAGTTGAGCCTGAGGCAGATGGAAATTAAGTTACTAGCTAGAGTCACATAGCTAGTAAGTATATGAGGCTCTATTTGAATTCAGAACTTCCTGATCTCAGTACCAGCATTTTATCCACTATGAACATAATAAGAAGGTCAGAGTGGAGCTTTGTATGAGGGATAAAAAATTCTGATAGGTTGATGTGGGAGAGGAAGAATGAGGATTTTTATTCTCTAACCCCCTATTTATGGATGTCAAAATGGGAGCATAACAGTCGCCAATCTATACCAGCCACTCCCCTTCTACCATTGGAAATGGAATTTTTTGTACTTATCACCCTCAGGTTCACCTGAAGAGGTGACTCCTTGAATAGAACACTGAGGAAAGCTCAATAGTCTGATATGTCAGCTTGAACTACTCCCCACTGGACAGAATCTACTACTGCATTCTGTCTACCTTTACCCTGTTCTAGGTGATGTAATAGATATAGAGCGCTGGGGAGTCAGAATATCTTCCTGACTTCAAATCTTCCCTCAGAAACTTACTATGTAACCCTGGGCAACTCACTTAACACTGTTTGCCTCAGTTTCCTGATTAATAAAATGAGCTGGAATAAGAAATGGCAAATCACTCTACTATCATTGCAAGAAAACTCCAAATGGGGACACAACTGAAATGACTGAATGATGGGATGTTATAATAAGATTGTCTTCCATTCTCTGTAAATCTTCCGTGTGTGTGTGTGTGTGTGTGTGTGTGTGTGTGCGCATGTTATACTCCTCTCTCACATTCCATTGCCACTGACATACCTAAACAGCTAAAGTTAATTATACAGTTATTTTATACTGACTTTAAACACCAAGTAAAAATGTAATCAGACTTTAAATAATAGGTTTTCAATTTAACATATGTTCTCCTAGACAAGGAGAGAGAGAAGAAGAACTGGCAAAATCACCATCTGATAACAGTTTTCCAAAATGGAAAGTTCAAGAATGACTGGTCTCTTCAATAGATTGTTCAGAAGTAGGAAGCAGTGGGTAGTAGCACCAAGTTCTATTAGCTATTACACACTCACTCCAATATTTCTAAAAAGTAGCTCACAGGGCACCTATACTCATCTCCCTGACATTCATCCAAGGCAAGAAAACATACTATTGTCCTTAACCAGGGATCTATGGAACCCCATAGGAGTCTGTAGATAGATTTCAGGGAGTCAGTGAACTTAAATGGGGGAAATGCATCTTTATCACAATATATAATTGGTTTAATTTGTAGCATCATTTTATTTTATGCACTTAAAATGTTTTTTCTTCTGAAAAGGGGTTTATTGGCTTCTTTTGCCAAACTGGCAAAAAGTCTCCCATAATTAAAAAAAAAAGTACCCTTGATTTAAGGCACACTCCTTCTTTGCTCAATGTATCAAAAACAACAACCTAGAGATTTCTATTTTCATCCAACAAGCTAAAACCAGATGTTTAAAAACTTTTGGTAGAAAGAGGGGTTCACCAAGTATACTAGAAATAACATTTTGCTTAGTCGTAATTTGTCATAAGTAATTTACAAATTTACTGCAGTTGATATATAATCACTTAATTTCTTAAAAGGACTAAGCAGTTGAATGAGAATTAGTTTATTCTGGAACATATTCTGCTTAATACTCATAGTGACAGTAATTATAAATTCTTTTCACTTTTCAATTTGTTCTTTGCTTTAATTCACAATGAGGAGGCTTATCTTAAAACAATTATGGGAAAACAATATTTCTGTCTTGATTTTTCAAACTAATACCTATTTTAAAAGTCAAAAACTTAGAGAAATGATTCATTGAAAACTCTTACTCAAACTGTAATCAGTATTAGTCATTTCATTATGATTTTATAAGGTATAATGATAGTAATTATTTTAATGTATTCATCTAGTAATATAAATATAAATCACCTAATAATTGATATAGGAATCAGCAATATATTAACATATGCTTTGTATAAATCACCTAAGAATATAGATTCTAATAGAATGATTCCACAATAGGCTTCACACTTTAATGTAATGTTACTTGTTACCAACTATGGAGCTTACTTGTGCAACCATAAAAATGCTGACAAAGATATCTTCATCCTATTTGATCAAATTCCATGACCTGACCAAGTATGAGTGGTGGCACGGTAGGGAAAGTTCTCCCCAATATGTTATACATATGTTTTCATATGTATAAACAGCTTCTATCATCTCCTATTTAACTTAAGAAGAAACCCATCCAGCTTGTGACCACCTAGTTAGTGAAGATATTTCTTGCTTTATCCAAACTGTAACCTGCCTGATGATGTTATTTTTTGAGCCTCAACAGCAAGGCCTATCAATCCATGGGATTCTATATTTTACCATGCTTCTTCTTTCTCATATTTGGATATCAAACTTTAAATACAAGATCTTGAAAGAAGGGGGCATGTTCGATCATAGATAAGATCTGAAGTCCACTTCATTAAATGGGACAATAATCATTTTAATAAAATTGGCTCAGAGTTCTGCCTCAGTCTCTTTTTTTAATAGGTTAGACAATTTTAATCCCTACAGAACCAGGGATCTTAGAGCTAAAAGAGACATAGTTGCCTGATTTAGCTCTTTGTCTTCAGTCAGGTGTTATTTTGTAGTTGAGACAATTAAAGCAATTGTGACTATTTTGTAAATGAGACAATTAAAGCAATAGTAGAAACCCTATCATATGGCAATAGTTCTTATAAAACATTTAGTAGAAATCTCAATTCATTTGAATAATTGAAGCATAACTTTATTTGCTTATAATTTTAATCGATATATTACCTAATTTTAATTTCTATATATTCCATGTGCTGTTAATTGTTAACATAAGGGAGCATTTGAGAGCTCAGGAAATCTATCTGGCACTTGTACAAAAAGGGAAGAGAAGCAGTCCCTAATAGTAGAAGGGCAAGATAGGATGAGGTGGGGGAAGGCTGGAGATCAGGTTGTTCTTGGAGTTCCTGCACACAAGAATTCATATGTAAGCTGTGTTGCTTTAGAAAATTATACAAAGAAAAACCAGTACATCTTCTGATATCTGAATGCAGAGTTTGTGCCAGAATGTTGTACCTGAAATTACTTTGAGTGTATATAAAGATGAAAAAAAAAAAACCAGAATATTAAATTAGATTTCCTTCTTAGCTTGTTCTTAACTTGTCTTTATTGTTAGATCCTGGCTTTCTGTCCACACATTTCTGAAGTAGGTTGTTTCTGAGTAAGATGAAAACAAAAAGATCATCAAAGTTAAAAAAAGAGAAATTTACAAAGGAGAAAAGATGGAATCAGTGACTTTTCAGAAACCAATGGGACTCAACAATTTAACAAAAAAGACAATCAAAAGAAAAAAAAAGTCTTTTGAGAGGTTTAAAGAGAGATAAGAATGTTTAGAGATAACCATGTGTCCTCAAAATTCATGTTACTAAAAAGAAGATCCAACTCACTTCCAGTTGATCAATGATGGACAGAAACAACTACACCCAGAGAAGGAACACTGGGAAGTGAATCCAATATTTAACGTGCAACAAGAAAATTGGATTTACACACATATATTGTATCTAGGTTATACTGTAACACATATAAAATGTATGGTATTGCCTGTCATCTAGGGGAGGGAGTAGAGGGAGGGAGGGAGGGGAAAATTTGGAAAAATGAATACAAGGGATAATGTTATAAAAAAAAATTACTCATGCATATATACTGTCAAAAAATTTTATAATTATAAAGTTAATTAAAAAAAAATTCATGTTACTGAGGCACAATCTCTGATAGGTCCTGCAAAGACTTTTGGATATGGGACATAACAACAGAAAGGATCTACCCAAGGATCAGCAGAGATAAGTTTGGGATGACTAACTAATAAGGAGTTGGTCACAAAGAGATGAATTATTTTGGCTGCAGCAACAGAAAAATTCAGTAAGGCACAGAAGGATTGCAATCTGTATCAGAGTCCACAAATGGATGAGATCATAGAATCTTGAAATATTGTACTTTGGATGTCCCACAAGTCTTAGTGCAGATCACTTGTAACTGACTTCACTAAGATTTTTTGGACATCTTGAAGTTATTTAAACATGTTTTATTTTCTAATTTGTAGGCTACATGAAACTGAGAATTGTGCTTTATCTAAACTTTGTCATCTTCCCTCATGGATAATAAAGTGTTTTGTCTACTTGTAGTAAATTGTTTAAATGAATTGAATTGACATGAAAAAATGAGGAAAACATGAAAAAGTCCCCAATTTTGTCGGAGTGAGGAATAAAATAAAATAAAATTCGTTTGGTGTCTCAGTAATATACAAATGAGTCAAATTCAGTTGGGTCTGGTCCACAAATGAGCCAAATTAAATTTGGGTCTCAATGATTTACAAATGATGTAGTTAAGTTATTAATACATGAATATAGTACACTCAATACAGATCACAGAATTTTAGAGTTGGAAGGAAGGGGCCTCAACAACTCTCTAGTCCTACTTATATCACTGCAAAATGCCTCCTTCAATGTACTTTACATGTAATCATCCAGACTGCTTGAAGAATTCCAGGAGGAGGGAGCCAATCCCTCCCAAGAAAGTGTCTTTCCATTTTGGAAAGCTTTAAGAAGGTTTTCCCAGCATCAAGCCTAAGTTTTCTACTTTGCAACTTTTACTCAACCTTCAGGATTCTACCCTCTCTGTCTGTTAAGAGCAAAGTCTAACAAGGCACTCATAAGTTACTGAATAGTTAACACAAACTATATGCAACAAGGATATGGTGGCATTCTGACTTTGGTAGATATGACCTCCCTTACTTTCTTATGGAAATTCATCTAATCATCTGATTATCTGGATGGGTTCAGGCACCCACCAATTCTGAAAGGTCCAATTGCCATCTGGCTGAGACTTTTTCCTTTTAGTGTTGACAGGGAAGCTAGGGTCAAGCAGGTACGGGAAACAGCTTTGTCTCCTTTTAGAAAAAAACTAATTCCTGTTTCAGGAGGGAAAGAGGAGGGGCCTAAGCCTATCCCAGGGTATAGAGAAATCTAGATATTAGTTAGTATTCACAGGGTCCAAATAGAAAATCTCTAATCTGTCTTGCACATGACAATCTTTCAAATATTTGAAGAGAGTTATCATTTTTCCCACCCCACCTCCACCCCCCTTTTCTGATTGCCACTTTCTTTAATGGATCATCATTTGATATGAATTTAAGTTTCATTATTCTGGTTACTTTCCTCTGGACAGTCTCTAGGAATGCCTTTCCAAATGGATAAGATTCTGGCCCAGGCAGAGTATTTGGATGAATCTTTTATCTCATCAGTGTAGATTTTTCTTCAATGACATGATTGTGACAATGTCACAATCAATATACGTGTGTGCTTATCCTATGCTCCTGTCCAGATTCTTCCAAGAGTTTGCCATAAGGGGTTTCACCAGTGTCCCAGAAACCTTGCTTGCTTTCTCATGATATAATGGAGTATACAATATGTTCATCAGGAATCCTTTTTATCAAAACACTAAGATATCTCCTTTTTTGCTCATACATTTCTTGGATATCATTTTCCACATGTCTTCTCCTTAATATTCATATAAATTCCTTATTTATAGGAGACAGGTAAATGGCAGTTAATGGTATGAGGGGCCTGGAGAAAGGAAGATCTAAGGGCAAAGCTGACTTCAGACGCTTACAAGTTGTGCTAAGAGAGGAAAATCATTTCTGTCTGCCTCAGTTTCCTCAACTATAAAATGACAATAACAATATCTACTTCACAAGAATATCATGAGGAATGAGATAATATTGGAATAGAGATTAGCACATAATAAGTAACTATATAAATGCTTATTCCCTTCTTCCTTATAATGTCTGACACCTTGTACATCTTCACCATGTACTTCTCCACCATGTACTTCTCCATAGTCCTTTGTGTGACTCTCATTCTCAATTCTTCAGAGACTCTAGAATTCCATGATTTTTAATCACATTTTAATAATTTTAATAATAATTTATAATTTATTTAATTAATTGATAAAATAAAAATAAAATAAATAAAATAATTAATAATTTAATAATAATAGAATATTATTTTAAAAGAGGGACTTTTTAAGAAGAAGCTTGAGATCATTAAAGAAAATCTGCAATTTTCCAAAGTCAATCACCTTGCTCTCCTCCTTTTGTTAACTCTAGAACCAGCTCATCAGCTCATTTATTTTGGTGGATGACCATTATAGGCTGTCTGTTCCACTACATATCAGAGTCTAACTATTGGGCAGACTTCATCTAATTGGTTTTTTTCTGTGAATGTGAATAATTAGGTCAAATTCTTCAGAGTGATTATGGAAAAAGAGAGTGGAAATGGCAAACTGAGAAAAGAGGAAAAGAAAAATCTCCTATGTCTTAAGGATTCATAAAATTAGTTCATGATTTGTAAGAAAAAAAAAAGTGTGTCTGATACATTACTTTAGTAAACATCTTTTTGACTTATTTATCCATATTTACCTTTCATAATATGGGGAATATAGGATCCCAAAACCAAATGAGCAGGCAATTCTGTTTTTTCAGGTTCCAGGACCAGAGAGTTTGAATACACAATGCTGTGTCTTAGATTTTCAATATGAAATTTGAAAAATTGTATTTGCAAGGGAAAAAAGTACAACACAGACAAGAACAAAGCATTTATGTTTATCCAATCTGTCCTCCCATGTTGTTTAAATGAATAAGATTCTTAGCAGGATGATGGAGTCTATCTATGAAACAATGTGTTCTCTGGAAAATAGAACAAGAATCACTCTGTGGAATGATAACAATGAGACATTGTCCTTGTACTACTAGTTATGATGTTTCAGTGTTTCCTCAAAGAATAATACAAGGCCAATAGCATATAGATGCTAGAATTGTAGAATCAAATTTCTTTTGAATTTATTTACTCAGATACATTGAAATTATGATGATGTAGTATATATGAACATACACATATATGAAAATATCTACATATGCAGATATATGTATACATAAGACATATGTAATAAATATGCTTTTACAAGGTTATTTGAAGAGAGATGGCTCTAGCATTTGAGAACATTAGGAATGGACTCAAAGAAGATGCCTCAGTTGAGATTTGATGGAAATGAGGGATTCTAAGAGACAAAGGTGAGGTGACTAAATTCAAGCATGGATACAGCTTGTGAAAAGAGATGGGAAATGGAGTGTTTTGTGTGAAGAAAAACAAGAAATCTGGTTTGGATAGACTGTGGAACATGCATATGAGAATGTAAAAAACTAAAAAAGTAAGTTGAAGCCAGATTGTGAAAGGATTTTAATGTCAAATAGAGGATTTTGTATCTGACTCTAGAAATTAAAGAGAACCCCCTTGGAGTTTATTGGGTAGTGGAAGGACATGGCTAGACCTGTGCTTTGGGAAAATCACTTTGGCCATGAGATTGAAATGGGAAAGAGTCTTTCCGCAGGGAGACCAATTAGGAGGTCACTGCAATAGACCAAGGTGGGAGACAACACAAGGCTTTTATAAGGTGACAGCCGTGGGAGCAGAAATAAAGGGTCAGGTACACATGAGATATGGAAGAGAGAGAATAGTGATGATATTTGACAACTGGTTGGATTATATATGGGGAGAGAGAATGAGGACTTGAGCTTTACCTTGATTTTTCTAATTGAGGTAACTAGATAGGATCCTTGATAGTCACAGGAAAATTCAGAGGAGTGGTAGGTTTTGGAGAAAAGATATAAATTATTTTGGAATTTGTGGTATTTATGATATATCCATTTTGGAAAAGCTAATGGCAATTAGTGACATGGGAATGAAGATCACTAAAGAGACTAAGACTGGATATGTGGAATATGCTATGTATTTATACATTCACACACACATATATATATTGATCTATGTGTATATATATCAGCATGACATAATGCATACACACATATGTATTGTGTGCATGTATACATTTATGTATATATGCATATTAATACATCTATATCTAACTACTTATCTATTTATTTCAGAATGGTATAGTGCATTCAAAACTGGCACCAGGAAGATTTGAGTAAAATTCCTAACTTTGACACATCCAGGCTTTGTGACACTGAGCAAATTACTTAACTTCTCAGAGTTCTAAGCCTCTCTCCTAAAACTATAAGTTGTAGAAAAGATGCTAACCTTCATTGGGAGAGGGATCTTCTTCATCCAGGAGTTCTATATATCAAGGCTTCTTAAATTTTTTCCACTTGCAACCTCTTTTCATGATAAATTTTTATACAATCCTATTTCAAATCTGAGCTGAAGTGTTTCTGGCAGCATTTATGCATGTTCAGTGCAATGTATACATGTTGTGTCCTCAGAACTAAGGCTGTAATGAAGTTGCATGATGGATTCACTATGTGTGTTGATCTTGAATTATTTTTTGGTCATTGCATATCTTTTATATATCGCCAACTTTTTTTGCAACCCCCACATTTAGTTATGACACCATATGGGGTTGTGACCTACAGTTTAATTGATTTATATGAATAAAATAACAAGCTCTTTTCTTATCTATATAGCCATAGTGATTTGTCTATTGAATTTGGAATTGAAAGATCTGAATCTGAAGTCCTAATTTATATTTTATTAGATATATATGACCTTGATAAAGACACTTAATCTTTTTGATTCTATAAAATGGGAATAAAAATGTTTACCTTGCCTTCTTCACAGGGTTAACGTAGAGAAAGTGCTTTGTCAATGATAAAACATAAAAAAATGTAAGATATACTTTTATTATTCTTTGATATTTGCTATATTTCCATTTATGTTGAACATTTTTGAAGACTTAAATATCTTCCTTTTTTTTTTTTTTAAATAGTGAGACTGAAGTTTTCAGTGGCCAAAACATAACAACAAAGCACTCATATTTTACTGCCGACAGTCATACATAATATATATATATATATATATATATATATATATATATATATATATACATATCTATTTGTATAGATATGTATATGTAGAAATCCAGGATGGATGGAAAACATTGACCTTGTTTCCTTCCTTAACTTATCTTTTGTTCTGGCTCAAATTCACTTGCAGTTTATGTCAAATAAATATGTTAAATTGTCAGAAACCTGAAGCTAGCTAGTTTTCCAGTAACAGAAAGTTTTGATCTCTGGGCAGACCAAAAAACAAAAACAAAACAAAACAAAACAAACCTAATCTTAGCCTGAAGATACTCTTCATGGCTTTGTTAGTAAGCTGTGGTCACTAAATCTTGAAAGACAAAAGCTGAGAGACTGGACTGCTTTGTAGAGATGAATGTAGCAAGAGAGAGTAGATCAGCATAGCCCCAGTGGTCTCAGGTTAGATTATTTGTTCTTCATTCTCCAAGAGCATCAAAATGACATCACTATGTTAAGAGTCAAATTATAGTGTGTCCAATTGTGGCTGATCAGACCAACATGAGCTCAGAATGCTCTGTCACAGATCGGGCACAAATAGTTCCTCTGAATATTTAGGGTAGACTCTCTGACTTTGTAGATCTTCTGTTTCTTCTGAGCTAATTCAATTCTGCTTTGCTCATAGAGCACAGCACCTTCTCTGATAAGCCTGTGCTAGGCAGTCCTGTGCCAGTGTCTCCCATGTTGTACAATATAATTCCTTGAAAAGTATATCAATAATCAATGTTTTCACTCCTTTTCTTCTTATGTCTCTAAGATCTGGCTATCAACCACATCCATCATTCCACCAAAACTGCTCTCTACAAAATTACCAAAGATCTCTCTGTTGCCAGATCTAATCATTCAATCTTTATCTTTGGTCTTTTCAGTTCAAAAATTGTTGATCACCCTCTTGTCTGTAATATCTTCTCTTTCAATTTTGGAAACATTACTTTAACCTAGTGCAGATCTTCATCACCTCAAGCTTGGCCTATTGCAATAGTCAACTACTCAGTGCTCTTGCCTCAAGTCTCTTCCCACTCCAGTCAATCCCCCATTCAGCTGGCAAATCAATCTTCCAAAAGCACATATCTGACCATCTCACTACTCCTATACTTCAATGACTCCTAGTTATCTCTGGTATCAAATATAAAACCTTTCATAATCTATGTCCCTCCTACCTTTCCAGTCTTCTTATATGTTACTGCTCTCCACATACTCTGTGATTTAGTGACACTGATTTTATGGCTTTTTCTTGTGCAAGAAATTCTATCTCCAGACTCTGGATATTCTCTCCCTCATCTCTACCTCCTGCATCCTTTGGTTTCTTTTGAGAAAAGTTTCTTCTCTACAAGTCTTTTCTGATCCCCTTAAATTCTCATGTCTACCCTCTAATGATTATCTCCAATTTTTCCTTTTTATATTTGTATGTAGTCATTTGCATATTGCTTTCCTCAGGAGCTCCTTGAGAATAAGCATTGTTTGTCAGTGTTTAGCATAGTATCTGGCACATAGTACACACTTAATATTTATTGATTGGCTGATCATTATACTTGACTTTTCATATTCTCTCATTCCATATATACAGTAAGTTGCCAAATCTTGCCATTTGTATTTTCAAAACATCTCTCACATATGACTTTTTCTCTTTACTCACACAGGCACCAATTTAGTTCAAGCCTTAATCACTTCTCACCTAAATTAATGAAACAGCCTCCTAATTGGTATATCAGTCTCCAGATTTGCTTACTGAAATCTATCCTATACATTGTTGCTTGAAGTAATCTTCCTTTAAGTGCAAATCTGACAACATCATATTCCTACTCAGTCAACTCCAATAGCTTTCACTTGCTTCTAGGATATCCAGCTTTTAAGGTCCTATGCAAACCAGCCCCAAAATATTTTCCAGCCTCATTGGAAACTATTTTCTTCCAAGGATGTGCTGGTATATGTTTAACAGTCAGCACTTCAAAAAAAAAAAAAAAAAAAAAAAGTATGCACTAGTTTTTCAGTAACAGAAAAAAGTATGCACTTTTAAGTTTAATCTGTTAATAATTTTCTCTATCACCTTTTAAAGTTTGACAATGAAAAAAATGATAAGTACAACATAACAAATAGGGAAATATGTTTAAAAGAATTGTACATATTTAATCTATATGATTGCTTGATGTTTTGGGGAGGGGGAGATAAAGAAGAGAGGGAGAAAAAATTGGAACACAAAATTTTATAAAACAATAAATAAAAACCCTGATTTATAAGTGATTTCAGATTTATGAAGTATAATTCTCCACAATGAAAATTTAATAATTAGCAAAGCTGAATTGAATTGGCTCCAGCACACTTTTTTTTCCATCTCTCACTCTACAAACCAGCCAAACTGGCTTCCCCTCTCTCCTTTTGCACTCATCATCTCACATTCCTAGAATGCATTTCCTCCTTACCTTGTTTCATAAATTTCTCTTTTTGTTTTTTCAAGATACTACTTAAGTACCATCTTTTGCATGACGCCTTTCCTGATTCTTCCAATTGCTAGAGGCCTCCATTCCTCCCAAACTACCTTGTATTTTTTCACTTCATATTTATTCTGTATATATTTTATATGTACCTGTCTCCCTCACTAGAATATAAGCTTTTTGTGACTGTGGTAAATACTTGTTGATTGATTGGAGTTGCACAGTCCTTCCTCACTTAAATCTCTTTCATGAGTTATGGCATCTTCATCAGAAAGGTGCCTTAAATCCAAATCACTCTGACTCTCACTGATTGGCCAAAAAAAGTCCCAGCTCAAGAGCCCCACTTGATCATTGTTTGGGACCCTGGTGGCTGGGGATTGCTGTAAATAGCAATTGTTTCTGTTTTGGCCTGAAACCCTGAGAGTCTTCCCCTCCCAGATTGATTTTTTTTTTTTAGTTTTTTTTTGCTTTATTTCTTACCTAGCTTTAATTACCGAAAAGATGTTGCCTTAGTCAAGCTGAGATCAGAGAAAGACTTAAGAAGGTCAAGTGTAATGTCCTGTCTCTCAATTGTAATCCTTCTCTGGGAGGAGGTTTCTTTTCTCTGTGAATCCTTTTCTCTGTATGCAGGTTTCTTGGGAGGCTTCTGGAGCCTCCAGCCAGACTCTTCTTCTTCTTCCTGAATCCTGGCTCTGAATCTCCTCCAGCTCTTGTCCTTCCCCAATCCAGACTTAAGTCTAAACTCAATCTCTCAGGCTAGACTCACTCCTGCCCTCCTCTTTTATCTGAGCAGAGAATGGGCTAGTGAGAACTCCTAGGCACTTGTGGGAACTCCTACAGCCAATGAACTTGCTCCCTTTAAAGGTGAAAACTTCAAATATGTAAACTCTTTTTCAGAAGTCTAAAGGTGTAAACTCCTTTAAAAGGTTTGAACTAAAGGTGTGAATTCTGAGCTAGAGAATTGTTTAGACAACCTGAGTTCTCACCTTGTAATCTTTTTTTTAAAATTAATTTTATAATTATAACATTTTTTTGACAATACATATGCATAGGTAATTTTTTACAACATTATCCCTTGTACTCCCTTCTGTTCCGAATTTTTCCCCTCCTTCCCTCCACCCCCTCCCCTAGATGGCAGGCATTCCCATACATATTAAGTATCTTATAATATATCCTAGGTACAATATATATGTGCAGAACCGAATCTTGTTGTTGTTGTTGTTGTTGCAAAGGAAGAATTGGATTTGGAAGGTAAAAATAATTTGGGGAGAAAAACAAAAAATGCAAACAGTTTACACTCATTTCCCAGTGTTCCTTTTCTGGGTGTAGCTGATTCTGTCCATCATTGATCAATTGGAGTTGGATTAGCTCTTCTCTATGTTGAAAATATCCACTTCCATCAGAGTACATCCTCATACAGTATCATTGTTGAAGTGTATAATGATCTCCTAGTTCTGCTCATTTCACTCAACATCAGTTGATGTAAGTCTCTCCAAGCCTCTCTGTATTCCTCCTGCTGGTCATTTCTTACAGAACAATAATATTCCATAAAATTTATATACCATAATTTACCCAATCATTCTCCAATTGATGGACATCCATTTATCTTCCAGCTTCTAGCCACTATGAAAAGGGCTGCCACAAATATTTTGGCACATACAGGTCCCTTTCCCTTCTTTAGTATTTCCTTGGGATATAGGCCCAGTAGTAGTATGGCTGGGTCAAAGGGTATGCACATTTTGATAACTTTTGGGGCATAATTCCAGATTGCTCTCCAGAATGGTTGGATTCTTCCACAACTCCACCAACAATGTATTAGTGTCCCAGTTTTCCCACATCCCCTCCAACATTCATCACTATTTGTTCCCGTCATCTTAGCCAATCTGACAGGTATCACCTTGTAATCCTAACAGTTAAGGTCTCCAGCTAAATCTGGGCCATCTCCAGTTACCCTGATCTATATCTTGCCACTAGATGGATCCAGATGGATCCAGAGGAGAAAGTGAGACTGGTGACTTTGCACAGCCACCATCATTTAAATCCAATTCACTTGAATATTATAGCATCACTTCACTGATATCATGGTCCTCTTTGAGAACAAAGGATAAATAGCAGGAATAGGTTTAGTGAAAGCAACATGATGATAACACTTGAAGATAACAAGTACAGTGTTGGAAGAGTGATGAGTCTCTCCATATACATTATCAATATGTGAGGCATTTATGCATGATCCCTGTTCATGTTCATTTTTTTCATTGATGATATGAATATTCGGGGGAGATTGTCCCCTATGTTAATGGAATCATTGAAGGACCTCACTGCATTTGATGGAGAATATTACAGTTGTGAGACTTCAGTGGTTGAGAAAAAAATAATTTGGTGATTAGATACCTATGGGCTCCACTGAACTCTATCTCAATAGCCTTATCACAATATAGTAGAGAATGAGCCACACATAAAAGATATATTACATATGTTATAGACACTCAGTTTCTGATTTGAGAATCCAAAAGCTTTTCTTTGCTCCAAAGAAAACTTGTATTTAGATACTCTGTCTCCATAGTATCTTAGGTATGTTGAAGCTTGAGATCTGAAATTGTTTTCAATCTTCTTCAAAAGAGATGTACTTCTTCCCTTATTCCCTAGAGGCAGAACCCTGAAATACCTTAGAGTTCCCTTTCTAGTAAGACCACTATTTATTGTCTCCTTGAGAATTCTTGCTCACAGTTTTGAGATCTGTTTTAGAGGCAAAAGAATAAGGTTAACTAGGTGGGTTGTGCTATATTCATACTGTACCTTCATTTAGAAGCCTTTCCCTAAGTTATCTTAGAGATACAGCATATCTGAAGATAGATAAATCCATGGTCCAAGCAATCAGATCTGAATCTCTGAATAGGATTTAAAAGTCACCCCAGTACTATACCACTGGGTGCTCTCAGACTCAGAATTTGAAATTACTTGGACTCCTTGCTTAGAAGCAAGTGCTCATGGTTTGCATGTCAATCTAGAGTAATATCAATTTGGAATATAAATTCATTTGAAAAATTCTGTGTAATAATAATAGATAACATTTATATAATACTTAAAAGATTTGCTGAGCACTTTACATCTATCATGTCATTTAGCCCTCATAACAATCCTTTAAAGCAGGGGATAGTATTAATTCCATTTTACAGATAAAAAAAAAAAGCCTGAGGTCAAAAAAGGTTAAATTATTGGCCCAATATCACAGAGCTAATGTGTCAGGGGAAAGATTCAAATTCAAGTCTACTTTGACTCCAATTCTAGAACTATGTCCAATATGCTAAGCTACTTCTAATCCAAAATGGTGAAAGGTTACAAGCATAACCCATGATTTAGAATCCCAAACTCCAGGTCTGCATAGATTGGGTTCAATCCTAGGGTCTTTTTAAAAATCCCTCTTTGCTTTGCTTTGTCCCCACCCAAAGTTTCCTTGAGAAGCTTAAACTATAGCTCATTTTTAGGGCTTCACAGATGGGAGTTAAAAGGTCTCCACTTCCTCACCAATCACTCAAGATAACAAGACATATTGAGTACAACACAACCTTTATTTCACCCCAAAGAAAATGCAAAACAACACAAAGATCTCACAGTATCCCTCAAGTAGTTGATGTAATTCTGCTTCCCTTCTCTCAGAAGGGAAATGGATTTAGGATTAACAGAGAAACATGCCCATTTGCAGCTTTGCTTGTTCTGAACAAATCCCAATTGTAGCAGAGGACAAAGTCTAGATTTGTGGTTCTCTGTGTAATGCTCAGTCCTGTGCTGCTTCTCTAACCACAGGTAATATAGTTGACCTTTAGTTTGGGAACTATCAATATTCCTCTAGAATAGGGGTTTCTTTTTTTTAAATTATAGCTTCTTATTTTCAAAATATATGCAAACATAGTTTTCAACATTCACCCTTGCAAAGCCTTGTGTTCCAAATTTTTCTCCCTCCCTTCCCTCTACTCCCATCCCTGGACAGCAAATATTTTACATTTTAAACATGTACAATTCTTCTACCCATATCTTCCCATTTATTATGCTGCATAAGAAAAATCAGATCAAAAAGAGAAAAAATGAAAAAGAAAATAGTTACCTATTTCTTCTCTCTCATTAGAATTTTAGCATTTTATTATTATATGACTCCCTTAAAATATTCAAATAAATTTATAGGTTTTTCTGGATACTGTTTTTGTATTTCAAAGTTCCTACTCAGCTTTAGTCTTTTCACCAAAATTGCTTAATTATTTTTGATTCAATCAAAGATTTATTTTCCCCCTGTAGGGATTATACTTATCTTTGCAAAGTAAATTTAAACTATCTTTGTTATAAAACTTTTGTAATATTTCATTCCAAGATCTCCTTTTATTTATAGTTGAAGTATAAGTTGTCAGGTCTTGTGTGATCCTGACTGTTGTTCTTAGTACTTGGATTCCTTTTGGAATGCTGGTAGTATTTTTTTTTTTCTTTAATGTGGAAGGCCTGGATTTGGTTTATGACATTCCTAGGATTTTTCCTTTTGGAGGTTCTTTCAGGAGGAAATCAATGAATTCTTTCTATCTTGACATTGCCCTTTGGTTCCAATAGGTAGTTTTCATTTATGATTTACTGAAATACAGTGCCTAAGCTTTTTAGAAAGTCTTTTAGTTTTCCTTTCCCTCCATCCCTTGCCCTGCCTCCCAGGAGCCAAATGATTAATTATCTCTGCCTAATTTGTTAAAAACAAAAACAAAAACAAAAAAAAACAAAACCTCTTTTTAAAGTGGTTTGGGGGTCCCTAAACAGGAGGAAGTCTAGGAAACCTATGCTGAAATTTTAAAGGCAAAATTCAGAGACGCTTGTTAAGTAGTGTCCAGAAGCTGAGGGTGAAACACACTGGCCTGTTCAACAAAAGCCTTTAAAGGCCAAAGTTTGGTGATATCATAAGGTACAAACTTGGTTACAGGATGCAATAGCAAAGATTAATATAGACCCTCCTTACTAAGGCCCACTCAAATACTGAGTAGTACTTTGTTGAGGTCCATTCACCCCAATATTTGGTTTCCCTGAAAACAAATAGGGCCCAAACCCTAGTTACCCAGGACCTCATCAAGGATGAACCCCAGATATAATGGTCAGTGCAGGAGTCTCCACATCTTAGCATGGATTCCAACTCCCAGATTTTTGGCACTCACTGTTCCAACATTTCAAAGCTCATAACCCATAGACATCTTCAATAACCCTTTGATGAGGTTAGTGGCAGTCAGAGAGATGTGGAAATCCCCTTTTGGTCGATGCAGGTCCTTTGTGAAAGAATTCACAAACCCAAAATATTAAGTGGCAAAAATGGAGTTTATTGTTGGATAGGAAGCCAATTTTGCTAAGAGACTGACTTCTTTAGTGGCAAAGTCCTATTAGGGAAATGGAGGCTGGCACTGAGAAGAAAATGCCTTCTCACAGGATAGGTAGGCTGTCCTAGCAGCTCTACCAAGGGACAAGGCATAGTCCTGCTTTGAACATTCTGCAAAGAAATCAGTAAAAAGAAATCTATTTTATGAGCAGCTCTTGGTGGAGGGCTGGAGCAGCCTGAACTGATCAAAGCAGGAATTCTCAATTGAATGAAAATTTAGAATTTCTTGAATAAGGATGTGACTTTCCAAAAGATCAATGGGAGTTGATTTGCCCTTGAATAATGTTTCTTGTCTCATTCTGGGAGGATGGGCCCTCTCTAGACTGCTTGGGGTCTGGCAGACCCTGATCTCTCAGATCAAAAGGGGACACAATTTCAGAGTGTGAATTTTACAAATTTAAGGGAACACAATTTCACACCCCTGTCACCTTCATCAAGGGCTTATTGCAAGTCTCCTCACTTGCAAATAACCACACATGAAAAATAACAAGGAAGTAGCATTGATCAGTCAGTATCTTTTGAATGTATCCCAGTTCCAACTCAGTATCCAATGAAAAATTCAACTCTTCATCACATGTTTCATAGATTGAAAACAGTTAAGAAATGTCTGCACATGCTCCAAAGAGCATGTGCAGCCTGCATCATAATGTACACAGTGCACATGCTCATAAAATTGTTTCGTTTGTTTTATTGATTCAGTCTAAAGAGAGCTACTTTAGCAAATGAGTACTTGAATGTGTCTCTGAACTTTGGACTGGCTTTATTTGCATATGCAAAGGCCAGTAATATGGCCAGTAGTAACGGTAATAACAATAACAATGGCTAGCATGGATATAGTATTTTAATGTTTACAAAGCACTTTTGCTTGTTAAGGGGATCTTATTTGATCTTTACAACAATCCTGTGAGGGATATGCTATTATTATCCCCATTTGAAGGATAAGAAAACTGAAGCAGCAACAATGATCTTGAATCTTAGAAATTCCTTTCTTCTATAGTTTTTGTCATCTACTTACCTAACTATGTGAGAGACTAGAAGAAACCTGAAGTTTGAAAATTAAAGACCCCAAACATCAGAGCTACTTTAAAGTTGAAATTTGGCAACTAATTATCAGCTGATATATCCTCTAGCTTTCAGAGTTTGAAAATTATAAAGTATATAAAATATTTTCTCAAGTTAGGGTAAAGTTTCTGGCAGATAGACTTAGCCCTTGGTCTAAGAAGATGAGTTAAAAGAAAAGATTAGCCTGAGGGTATTTAGGTAGCCTGGAGCATTCTGCTTTTTGTTCTAAAGAGCTTACCCATAAGGCTAAAAATTCTCCTGCTTATGTTAAAAGAGTGTTTAATTGTACAGGCTGTGAGGGAACAAAACAGGAAAAGTTTTTTCCCCTTTTCTAAAAGATCTAGAGAAGGATTTTAAACCAATAAAGCTTGATGATGCTCCAGGAAGATATCCAGAAACTGATAGCCACAGGGCATCTGGCACTGATTTAGAAAAACAAAGCCCAGGGAAGACTGAAAGGGAGTATAAACAGAGGCTTCAAGATCTATGGGGAACAAGCCATGATCAATAACACTAGAGAACATTAGTGGTCCCACAGCATTGGAGGTGTGAGTTGTTCTTCCATACATGCACCTTGGCAAAATGTTTTTCTTATTTCTGTGTGTTCCCTATGTATGCTTCCTCTGTATGTCCATCTCTCTTTTTCCCTCTTTTATGAAAATGTTTTATATAACTTTTTTACTTTAAAGAAGAGGATGAATATTCATATCCAGAGAAGAAACTACTTGTGTCTCATTACAGATTGAAGCAGCATTCCTTCTCCCTCTCCCTCTCCCTCTCCTTCTCTCTCTTCCTCTCCCTTTTTTTCTCCCTCTCCCTCTTCTTCTCCCTCTCCCTCTGTCTCCTTTTATTCCTTTTCCTTTTCCTATCTCTCTGTCTCTCACTGTTTCTGTGTGTATGTATCTGTTTGTGTTTGTATAATCCAGGTTTGTGAGGGAAATATTTTGTCACTCCTTTTTCAACTCATTTCATTAGATGCCTATGCTTTAATATAATCGTAATCCAATGGACTATTAAAGATGAAAACATTACTATACAAAGATAAGTGGTGACTAATTCTTCTTTTTACTATTACTAAAATTATTATTCTCTCTCCAAGAGAATTGTCATAAAATTTGTTATAAAAGAAAACAAAAGAATACTGCTTATTTTGTTGTAACTCCAGATGGTTTCCTTTGCAAGCTGTTTTTTTTTTTCCAGGAAGTACTCCCCCTGCCCCCCCAGCTTATATTGATTCAAGACAGGCAGTAACCTAAGCAGTGGTTAGTATAAAGTATTCCCTTTAATATAACAAATAAATAAATAAGGCATAGTGTAAGGAAGATCACTGACCTGGGACTCTCTTCCAAATGCATATGTGAGTGAACCAGAGTATAATTGCTTAAATACTGTGGGACTATGTTCTGTTATCACTCAAAATATTTAAAATATTAAGGAGGGAAATGAGTAAAAATTTCCCATGAAAAGCAATTTGTCTTGACAGAAACAAAATGACAAGCTGCAGAATTTAACTATAAACTTTAGAGGTTAATGATTCAGTGGCTGAATTGAATTTTCAAAAACTTCCATTAAATTGTCAACTCTGGGAGGTTAGGGATTGTCTTTGGCCTCTTTTTAAATTCTTAGCACTTGGCACAATATATGACACATAGTAGGTACTGAATAAATGTTAACTGACTAATATCACTAATGATTAATTGCAAAGTCACAAATCTTTAAAAATGATGATCTATTAGTACAAAAAGAAACATATAAAAGTGTAAATACCACAATGGTTATTTGAGAGACAGAATCTTATAGTAGAAAGATCATTCATTCTTCTTTTTTTCATTTTTAAAATTTTCTCCAATGCATGTATAAAATAACATTTTTATTAAATATGCATATTCTTTTTTTTAAAACATATTTCCATATGAGTTTTGTTGGGAAAGAAAAATCAGAACAAAAGGAAAAACTATGAAAAAAAAACGGAAAAGAAAAAATGTGAATATTACACGTGTTGATTTATGTTTAGTCTTCATAGTTCTTTCTCTGGATGCAGATGATGTTCTCCATCCATAATTTATTTGGATTGCCTTATTTCACTGAACCACTGAAAAGAATCAAGTTTTTCATAGTTAATCATTGCATAATCTGATTGTTGCTGTGTACAATGTTTTCCTAGTGATGCTTGTTTCACTCAGCATCAGTTCATGTAAATCTTTTCAGGCCTTTCCAAAATCAGCCTGTTCATTTTTTATAGAACAATAATATTCCATTACTTTTATATGCCAAACTTGTTTTGTTTATGCAAACCCTTTTTAATTTAATATAATCAAAGTTATTCATTTTGCATCTCATAATGTTTGTGCTGTAATGATCTCTCATTAGATAACATGTACATCCAGGAGGCACGATATATACAAGACACATATAAGATGAACCTTAGAGGAGAAGACTCTGGGGATACTGGGGAAAGACCTCTTGGTATTGGTATTGGTGTTAAATCTTAAAGGAATGTTTCAAAAGGCAGAAGTAATTGGAGGGGGAGAGAGGAAGAGTATCCTGAGCATTGGTGACAGCTAATTCAAAGACATGATAGTAAAAGATGAAGTGTCATATATGACATTTCACACAAGTAGAGCTGGAAAATGAGTACAGAGGAATAATGTATTAGAAGACTAGAAAGACAGGAAAAGACCAGATATCAAAGATCTTTAAATGACAATCCAGGCACTTTATAACTGATTTTAGAAGTAATAGAGAACCACTAAAGTTTATTTAGAAGGGGACCACCCTGCCCATAAGATCAAACCTATAAGATTAAGCTTTGGTCAGTTGGGTGGAGAACAGAGTAGAGTAAGGAGAAACTCAAGGCAAGGTCTAATTAAGAGGTTTTTGTATACTATATGAGAGATTATGATTTCCTGAATTATGGTTGTATGATCAAAGGGAAAGAGTAATATGCAAAGGATATTTTGAAATTAGAATTGACCAGATTTAATAAAAGGGGTGAATGAGAAAGAGAAGTTGAAAATGACACCAAAGTTGGAAACTTGAGTGACTGGAAAAATGATAATACCTTCTACAGAAGTGGGAAAAAATTTGTAAGAAGGATAGGTTTTAGAGAAAAAGGTAATGAGTGCTGTTTTGGACATATTGAGTATGAGATGCCAACAGGATATCCAGTTGGTGATGGAGGACTAGAGCTCAGGAGAAAGAGTGTGGGTGTGGGAGAAAAGTGGGATAGATATGTAGATAATAATTAAATACTTGGGAGCTTATGATAGCACCAGTAAGGGAGAATAGACAAAAAAAAAGAGAAAAGGAGAGAGCCTGGAGAGATAATTCACAAAGAGCAAAGAGGACTGAAAAAAAGCTATTAGACAGGTGGAATAAGAACCAAGGGACAGTAAAACCACAAAAACACAGAGAATAAAGACTATTCAGAAGGACATAGTTAATATTGTCCTACAGAGAGGAAATGTGGGATGAGGATTAAGAAAAGGGTATTAGATATTATACTTCTATCACTGGTAACTTTGAAGGGTGCAATTTCAGCTTGCAGAGGCTTTAGAAAAGAATGAAAGAAGAAGCATGGTCATTGAATATAGATGGTTTTTTCAAGGAGTTAAGCTGAAGAGGTGTAAGCTATAAGATGACAGTTTTCAGGGATATTAGGATCCAGTTTTGTTTGTTTGCTTTAAGAATGGGAGACTTGGGAGTATTTGAGGGGAGAAGGAAAGAATTAAGTAGAAAAGGAGATAGTGAAGATTAGAGAGAGGGGAATGATAGAAGTAGCAATCTTCTGCAGATAAGGGAGGAGAGATCAAAGATATACTTAGAGGCGATGACATTTGCAACAAGGACCACCTTTTCATCAGAGAACAGAGTGGAAATGATATCAGAAGGGTATGATTTGAGAAGAGTAAAGACTACTCAGAGAATGGCTTCAGCTATTTTGGGAGTATGTGTGAAGTATACAAGGTTTACAGGTGAGACTGAGGTGGGGGAAGAGATCAATAAAGTGGCATAGAAGACATGAGGGGAGAAATTTGAAAGAGCTGCTATCATGAGTAGAATAAGGAATTAATTGGGAGGAAAAGAGGGATTGTCTTGCTTTAATGAGGGTCGAGTTGAGATTACAGTCTGAATTAGGACTCAAAATGGTTTTGCACCTTTTCCAGATCCATTCAATAGGAGGAAAAGTGGAAAGTGGTAGGAGTAATCTAGAGGTAGAAATTGGCAAGGTATAATTGGTGACAGAGCAAGGGAACAAGAGATTTGAGTATGAGGATCACTGTGAAGTTGAATTGATTCACTAAGGGGTTGGGAGTAGGAGCAGAAGAAAGTATATGTAGAAGTAAAGGGGATGAAATTGGAAAGTACTGAAAGGTGGTCTTCATCAAATCATGATGAAGACAAAGAGTAGATTCTGAAGGAGTAAGGAGTGAGGCAAAAATGGAAATGGAAAGATAAAAGATTAGGATCAGACCATGGTAGTGGAACATGGTTTTCATAAGATCAAGAATATGAGGAATGTGTGAATGAGGAATAACAGGACTAGATTATGGGAAATGAATAGATTGAGGAATTGGAAAGTTAGGGCATTTGAGGGAACCTGGTATAAAAGTAGGAGCTAGGGTAAAAAGATATTCTCTAGGCTAGGCATTGAACTCTAAGAAAAAGAGGAAGGATGCCTTGGGATTTGGAAGATAAAGGCTATAAAAATCTCCATTGATTGATAAATTTCAATGCATGAATTCAAAAGAGAAGTTGTTGAGTGCTAATAATAGAGTGGAGAAACTAGAAGTGGCATAGGGAAGGAAGGAATATTCAGATTCCCCCAGTTTAACCAGTGAGTTAAGGCATTGGAGAGAAAGCACAGCCAGTATTGGAAATGGTGGTCATAGAGCCATTATCATCCACATGGAACCAGCTTTCAGAATTTGGAAGAGATAGAAGGAGCAAGGGAGGAAATGGTTGTAAGAGAGGAAATGTCATTTTAGGACATTTAGGCACTGTTAAAATTTTCTACTGCTATGAGAAGAACACTTCATTATTTGGAGCTCCTTCTATCACTAAGATTGATTTGATTTCTAAGAAAACCTTTTCTATTAAAGAAAAAGCTAAATCTACTAGGGTGGGGGAGGTTATGAGGATAAATATATGCTTGTTTTTTATTTTCATCTGGATTGTCTCTGAATGATAACTTGGATTAAAATAACTTGTGGTTTTCTTCATAAATTTAGCCTTTAAAATACACACAGTTAAAATCTCTTAATGATGCAGGATGTATAGTGATATCATATTGTTAATATGCTATGGTAATGGAATTAGCCACACAGGAAAGGTATCAGATCTAGATTAAGGTAAACAAAGAAAAACATCAATATGCTTACTCTAACATTTTTTTTAAGTAGCCCTTAAAATTCTTTTTAAAATAGAAAAAATTCCCTAAAAATATATATTGTGGATTGTGGGTTGTTTTTTTTTTTTTTTTTTTTTTTTTTTCATTGGTATTAGGTCAATCTTTGTTTTTTGAAAGAGACAGTAGATGTCATGGTGTTCTTTTAAAAAAGTTTTACAAATATATGAATAATAATATAACATATTGAGACTTGAAATTTTAGCTTCATATGTAAAATGTGAAAGAGAAGAGAATAGGATCTCTGATACAGAATGACAGTGTGATGCTTTCTGACCCTTTCTGCCTGCACTCTCTTTCTCATTTAATATTAAGGTGATCAAGGCAACTCTGTTAAGATTTTAAATTGCAGAGATCTTGATGCAGGTTGTGGTCTCTTTAAGACCACAGATTAATTTATTCCTTTCTGACTCCCAGCTCCTCCTAGCTGTTGCATTATTAATTCAAGAAGCGAGGGCCTTTGAGTCAAAAGCACCCTTTGAATTCCAATAGGAGATATCTGGGCTCTGTCAACCCCTATCTGATTTGAGCCAACTTGGGCTGTCCCAGCCCCCATTCTAATGATCTGCTCAGATTTCCCAACCCCCACCAAGCAAATTCGAGCCCTCACTGAAACCTAGTGAGGAGCCAACGTGGGACTCCACCCACAGGCCCCTTTAGCTAAATCTCTCATTATAAAAGAGCCAAGCTGGAATCCTCTCTTTGCAGATGGTCTAAATATGCCATAACCATGCCTGGCACCAAAGACTCTCTGCCCACTGGAACCCTGGTTCTGGTGCCCTCTTATCTCTACCTTCAACTTTACTAACTAGACTCTACTTCCAAACCCTATAATAAACCTCTTTTATCAATATAGGTTTTCAGGTCTGTAAATTCCTTTACAGGGGACTCTGTACCTCCACTAGACCTCATTTAACTCTGTATCCTTGTGCCAAATCCAAAGGGGTTGCAGGGGAGCTCTGTTTGACTCCCTGTACCCCGAACCTGCCACTAGACCTCAATTAAACCCTAATTTCATTTAAGTACGCCAATTCCAAACCTCATCAACCTTGCCTGTTGCTACATTGTTAGCATTTCCTCACCTTAACCTCAAGGTTAGGGATTAGCTGATTTCTAAAGATTCCTTCCACTTGGAAGGTTGTGTTCTATATTCTATTGTCTCAGTATTTTTTATCTGGTACTAGAATAAAGTTTGCCAAAACTTACATATAATACTGGAATTATTGCTTCTGACTAATGATCCCCTAGATATCTAGAAGAAGGAGCATCACTTTAAAGTTCTGCACATCATTATTTAGAATGGCTGATGGGAGGACACTGGTGTTAATCCCTAAAACGGCTAATACATTTTAATCTATTTCTTGGCCATAGATTGTACACCTCTATACTACCCTTGATAGCTGTTTTGCAAATGCTCATTAGAGCAGATAGTGACATTATAGTTATGGGTTAGCACACACCCATCCTGATCACCAGAGAAAATAGCTCAGTATATATGCCAGTTCGATAATCAATTAGTAGTGACCTCTTTTTGCTTGATTCTCCCAGAATGAGTACCAAATGAAGTAATATTTAAGTGGTTAATATAGTGTCTAGCATTTAATAGTTGCTATATAAATGCTTATTTCTTTCCTTACAGAAAAGTAGTTTGAACAGAAGAGGAAGGATGGAAACCATATTTTATGTTTCTTTAGTGATATGTCATAATTTACTATAATTATTTGCATCATGTCTAAGTGTTTTTTTAAATAAAATTTTATTTATTGCACTTTGGCACAATGACTTAAATGAATTTGTCTTCTTAAAACTGAGGACTCAGTCCATAATGAAACTAATGTGTCATATATTCTTAAAAAAAAAAAAAACATGAAAAAAGGAGAGGTAGTAATTTGTAGATGACAAATTTCATTCATATAAGTTTTGGGTAATGCTATTACTTCTTAAGTCACTTGCAGTCACTTCATGATAATCTCAACAGACACTTTGCTAGAGATGAGTAATGAACAGAGATAAAGCTTGTAAAGAGCCTATGAATGAAAAAGCTTCCTTTCTCCTCCAATCCCCTCCTCCAGCCCTTATACATTTCAATATTCTATGAATTGTACTTTGGAAAATACACTAGTCAATTTCCATTCTTCTTTTCTATGAAAACTAAATTTATTTTTTATAAATCAAATGCAAATACTTTTACGTGAGAATATAATTATTTTAGAGTGAAGGAAGGATAACACTGTCAATACTGTAAAATATCTGTAGAAAATTCCAGTTATGTGCTTTCACTGTCAGTTTACTTTCATCTTGTACTTTTAGATTTCCTAAACTTGTCTTAATATAAACTTACCAACAATAAAGTAGGGAAATATTAATGTACAGTGATGTTTGGAGTGAGTTGATGTAGAAGTACTACAAGCAGAAAAACAGGGACATTGGAAGTTGGCCCTTGTTCCTGAGTTCCTCCACTGATCTTATTGACCTTTTAAAAGGCTATGATTGGAAAAGCAAATGATTATTACAATATCAGGAGCTTATTAAGCCCAAATGGGGGTAATTAACTAGATCACTGTGGTAATGGCTAAGATTTAAAATGATTATCTTTTCTTTTATAGCTAGGTTTTGGTCATATTTACAGATTAGGTACTTCTACTCTATATATCTATATAGTAGTTGCCTAGATCTGGATGGTACTATAGGCAAACAATCCCCATGGTAATTGTTCCAATATAATTCTTTTTAATTTCTTTGTTTCTCTGGTTACAAATAAAAAAGTATAGTCAAATCATATTTTTATGTTATGCTGTATATTACTATGCTCCTGTGATTGAAATTTAGCAGAAAAGATGGGGGATAGAAACATAAACTCCATGGGACAACTTCCATTGCATTAGTGGATTAGGTTTCCAGAAGTTGGTTAACTGCTTCTCCACTAAAGATTCTAAAGGTAATCCTAAGGAGTTTCTAGCATTGTTTTTCATGAGGCCCCCTTCAGGGTGTTTTCCACAGATTTACTGAAATGGCATAGTAAGAATAGTTGGTATAAAAATGCCCTATCAAAAAATCACAATGGTAATGTGGGAAATGTGGGCACAAACAAAATATGATGACATTAAGGCAGACATGTGGAGAAAATATCTGGCAGAGGGAAATTCACTGCTCCTGTTTACTTTTTTTTTCCTTTGTGGGATTCTCATGAAGTTTTCTTTTGATGTAATTTTTTCTCCTAGATAATGAGATAACCCTTGTAGAATCCTGAAGCTGCTTTTCCTTCATATGTCAAGTTTGTCCTTGGTGTATCTATTAGCTCCCAATTCAAATGCCATCAGCAGCTGTTGCTGCAGGGACACTATTATCAATGATGATGGGAAGACCAAATTGTCCTTTTGAAATTCATCTGTCCTCTGGTCTTTAGGGGCAGGCAGAAAGAGCAAGAACTTAATTTTTCTCTCTCTTCCCAGGGCAATTCACTTGACTGCCAGTAGAAAGCTTCTGTTGGAATCCTATATTTTGGAATGGTTTGCTTTACTCTTTATATAGATCTAGAAGTGTGTCTAATTCTTTCAAACAATCTCAATTCATTTCCAAATGATTTTGTCCAGAGATCCAAGTACTTCACTCTTCCCAAATAGAATAAAGACTTGTTCGCACTTAATTTTCAATTCTGATTGATTCAATAGAGGTATCTGGGATTTGTTCATATTAAGTTTAGACTTTTGATTGGTTAATTCAATAAAAATGTCTGGATCTTTTGTAATTACATTAATTGGGATGGGAAGCATGTGAAAGACTTTCTTCTAACACATTCATATAGAACCCATCTCTTGGTCTTTAGCTAGTTTTCTGAGAATCATATAGAGAATTTGATATTTTCCCCAAAGGCCCTCTGTTTTTAGGTAGATGGTATAAGGGAGGAAATAAGGGAGCATCAATCTGGGGCTTGGGATTAATGTTGAACAGTACCAGGCTATTGACCAGTAATACTTTCTAGGAGGTTAAAAATTAGTAACTGAAGACCACAGTGAAAAAACAGTATTATTTTTCTATCCCCATGATGAATTGGTAGGTTAATACTTACCCCTTTACCTCAACACTTTATCAAATGGAGAATATATTTATTAATTTTGTTTGTTCACTTATTTTATTTATTTATTTGTAGTCTGTTAAGGGAAGGCCTGATTCTGGCCCACAGCATATTCTGGTTTAATGTTAGAAAGAAATGAACTATTCTTTGGTGATCTAATAGTTAACAAAAGATTTGTTTAACCACAGCATTGAATGGAAAAATAAGGTAATTTCAACCCTAAACTTGGCCTCTTCTCCATTTGGAAAAGTATTTGGTCAGGATGTGGCAACTACTTCAGTCTTAAGACATTCTCCAAGCTTAATGGATTCAATCCTATGTAGTGGTCCTTTTTATGTCCTCCAAGTCTTTTTAGATTTTTCTGAGGCTACCAGGCAATTTCATCAATCCAAGAGCAGATCAATTTACAGGGATAGCTTTGTTACCTTTTAAAAGGGGAAAGCTTGACTAATCCATGTTCCTATTATAGGCTACCAGTAAGACCCAACAGGAAAGCAATTCAAATTTTGAATATTTTTGACTGAAGAAGTAAGAAAACATTGGTTAGCTAGGGACAGTTGGAAGGTTCAACAAATAAACAAGCATTAATTAATTCAATTCAATAAGCATTTATTAAATATGTGCTATTTCCAGGCACTATTCTATGCATTGTGGATATAAAGACAAAAATTAAAAGTCTGTTCTTGAGGAGTGTGCATTTCATGGTAGATGAGGATATATATTTATGTTAGTAGATACAAAGTACATGAGGAGAGGAAGAAGACACTAGTAACTGGAGGAAGGGGAACAGGAAGGGCTTTATGTAGGAGATGACACCTGAAATAAGCTTTGAAGTAGATAGGGGATTCAAAGTTCCCATGAGGAGACTGAATTTTTGGGACTAAGTCTTTGCAAAGACCCTGGAATTAGAGATGAATGTGAATGTGTGGGTAAACAACAGCAAGAAGGCTCCTTTAGCTGAATTGAAAAGTTCAAGAAGGATAGTAATGAATACTTAATAAAGGAGAGAAAGTGGTCTGGAGCAAGGTTGTTAAGGGTTTTAAGTACACAACAAAGTAGTTTGTGATCCAAGAAGTAAAAGGGAAGCCCTGGAATTTACTGAGTAGGGAAATGACATAATTAAACACAAGTTTTCAGAAACACACTTTGGCAGTTGTTAGGTTCTTATTAAGTGCTAAATTGGTACTTAACAATTCTCTAGTTCACACCTTTGGTTCAGGCCTTTAAGGGGAATTTACCCCTTTGAACTTCTGAGGAGTTTACATATGAAAAGGAGTTTACACAACCTTTAAAAGGAGCAAGTTCATTGGTTGAAGTAATTTTCCCACAAACCCTTGAGTTCTCACACGCCCATTCTCTGGGAGGATAAAAGAAGACAACATTGAGCAGGAGTGAGACTACTCTAGGACAGAGTTGGGATGGCTCTCTGGAGGAAGAAGGGTCGAGTCTGGGATTGAGTTGAGACAGCAGATCTCCCAGAGAGTGATCGGCAGTTTCTGGAGACAACAGAACATTACAATTTGGCGTCCACAACATGGGGCAAGGACTTTTGCTTATCCTGACAAGGACTTATTCTGAACCCTTCAGAGGAGCTAGCCGGGACCTTCACAGGCAGTCATATAAATGACCAGGAGAGAATTGTGGTGCCTTCCTTTGGATATTATCTCCAATTTATACTCATTTGTACATTGTTGTTTGCATGTTGTCTCCTCCCATTTAGAGAAGGCTAAGGTAGAACATTGGTTAGAGCTCTGGGCTTGGAATCAGGAAGATTGAGTTCAAATTTGACCTCATACATTCACTAACTGTGTGACCCTGGGCAAGTTACTCAAACTGTTTACTGTGGATTTAGCACAGTGCCTAACATATAATAGGTGCTTCAAGTTTATAAATAAATAATTTTGTATTCCCTATCTCCAATTAGATTTGTGAGCTTCTTAAAGGCAAAAATTGTTTTTATCCTCTTTATATCCTGAGCCCTTGCTTAGTGTTGTTGATTTGTTTTGATCAATTAGGATGATTAAAATAATCACCTTTTGAGATGAACAAGTTTGAAAGTAGAAAGTAACAAGTTCAGAGTTTTTCTGAGCTGTGTGGTATAGGGCAGAAGGAATCACACAAGATTTGGAGTTAGTACCCTTAGTTTCTTTCCCTGTGAAATGAGGTATTTAGACTAAATGATCTAAGATTCCTTCCAAATCTAGATTTAAAATATTACAATCAGTGAAAGGGAGAACAACCAGAGTGGATGAGGAAAATAATAGAAAAGGGAAAGAACAGTTCTGAGATTATGTTAATTCAGCAAGTTATGTAATAACCTCTTTGGGCCTATTTCCTTATTTTTATAGTGTGGAGGTTGAGCTAGATGACTTCAGAGATCTAAATTCTGAAATCTATGACCCTAGGAACTGTTGAAGATCAATGAGGTTGAAGTATAAAGAAAGAATGCCTAAGAAGAGGTATAATTAAAAAGACAGCTTGAGGTGACAAACAAGATTAAGTTTAGGCTGAGCAGGGCTAGCTGAGCCAATGAGGACCTGGAAGGGCAGATAGAATGTTAGCCTATGGCCACACAGCTTCTAAATACCTAGAAAAGTTCTTTAAATCAAAGAGCTTAGTAGTGTCAAACAGTTTAACACAAAAAACAACAACAACAAAAATATTTTATTTTTCTCAATTATAGGTAAGCAATATATTTAATATTTATTAAAAAAAATTTTGAGCTTCAAATTCTTTCTAGCCCCTTTCCACCCCTCAAGAAAGCAATTTGATATAGATTTTACAAAACATATTTCCATATTAGCCACACTGCAAAAAAAAAAAAAAAAAAAAAAAAAAAAAAAAAAAAGATAACTTTCTCCTCTGAAGAAATATGAAATGGGGGAAAAAAGTATGCTTCAATCATTTGGGATTCAGATTCCATCAGTTCTTTCTCTGGGTGTGGGTCACTTTTTTCATCATAAATTTTGGAATTGTCTTGGGTTATTTATTATATTGCTCAGAATAATTAAGTCATTCACACTTGATCATTGTACAATATTGCTGTTTCTAGGTACAATATTTTTCTAGTTCTGCTCATCAAAACATGACATCAAAAATGAAGGGCAAACAACAACAAATGTTAGAGGATTCACTTACGAATCTGTCTGATTTATTATGCAGCTCATTGGTTGTTTGTTCAATTTCCTTTTCTAAGATGGGCTTACTTAAGCATTCTATTTCCTTTTCTATTAATCTGGGTAATTTATATTTTTTGTGAATATACATCCATTTCAGTTAAATTGTCATATTTATTGACATATGATTAGGCAAAATTGCTCCTAATAATTACCTTAATTTCATCCTTTTTCCTTTTGATAAACCCAATTTGTTTTTCCTTTTTTAAAAAATCTAATTAACCAATAGTTTATTTCATTGTCTTTCCCCCATAAAAGCAGCTTCTAGTTTTATTAGTTGTTTTCTTACTTTTAATTCTATTAATCTCTTCTTTGATTTTTCAGAAATTCCAATTTGTGTTTAATTGGGGATTCAAATTTGTTCCTTTTCTAGGTTTTTTGTTTTTTTTTTAAACTGCATGTCCAATTCACTAATCTGTTCTTTCTCTGTTTTATTGATGGAAGTATTTAGTTTTCCTTAAGCACTGTTGTGGTTATATCCCACTAATTTTGTTATGTTGTCTCATTGTCATTTTTAACACACTTTAATGAAACTGTTGGCTGTTTCTATGATTTGTTTTTTGACCACTCCTTCTTTAGTATTAGATTTAGTTTCCAATAAATTTCAATGTTTCCATATTGGTGCCATATACAGCTGAGAATAAGGCATATTCCTTTCTGTTTCCATTCAACATTCTCCAGAAGTCTTATCAAATCTCACTTAACTAAGATTCTATTCATAGCCTTAACTTCTTTCTTATTTATTTTATGGTAAAAATTATCTAGTTTTGAGAAGGGAAAGTTGAGGTCCTCTAATAGTATAATTTTTCTGCCCATTTCCTCCTGTAACTCATTAAACTTCTATAAAAATTTGAATGCTATACCATTTGATGCATACAAGTTTTGTACTGATATTACTTCATTGTCTATGGTATTATTCAGCAAAATGTGGCTTCTCACCTAATCTTTTAAAATTAGATATATCTTGGCTTTTGCTTTGCCTGAGGTCATGATTTCTACCCCTGCTTTTTTTTTTTTTAATCTTCAGCTATGTATTATGCTACATTCTGCTCCATCCAAGAAAAAATATTAACATCTGTTTTGCCTTTATTATCTAGGAACTACGGGACTTTTCCATTCCTTTGGATAAATGAAACTTCATTATGTGAGCTCCCTTGAGAGCAGGGATTTTAATTTCCAGTTATATTCCCGGTGCTTAGTATTATGCTTGCACATAGTAAGCGCTTAGTAAATGCTTCATTTATTCGTTCAAGTTCGGGAAATAGTAGGTAACAAGAAATATTACAATGTAGGCCCAGTTGAACTAATCCAGCAACTCTAGTGCTTTTCAGGACAAGGCCCTACAAGGCTGTGGGCAGAAGAGAGACAGGGCAGGGGTGGAGTAGGGCTGGGCACTAAAGGCAGGGAAAGAATCCCCACCCCTAGGGCTTGGGAAGGTGGGTTGTACTGGAAATGGAAACCGACAAGAAAAGGCGGTGGCAGCTGGCTGAGGTAGCTGCGAGGGGCCGTGCAGGAGCCTTAGAATCTGTTCCGACACCGTAATGCTCTCTTTAGACTACACCTGGGAGTCCCTCCTCCCATCCAATCCTGAAACTGGAACCATTTAACAGGCAGCTCTTCTCACCAGCCACCTCCTGACTCACTCACTATAAACACTCCTTACTCTCTTCAGTCTAGCGTTCGTCCCCATCCCCCGGCCAATCAAAGGAATGGGCGGGGATGTTCTCTCCATCTGCGTCCGCTTAAAAAAGGGGGGTGGTGGAGAAACTGACACAGAAGAACAGAAAGACATACGCACAGAGAGAGACGGACAAAGAGAGAGAGACACACACAGTGAAAAGCACCTTTGGGGTCTTTCTCCCGCGAGTGTAAAGCACCTCTGGTTCTGTAGGCGGGGCGCCCGTGATCGACATGCGCATGCTGCCAATAAGATGGCCCAGACGCTCCACAGACCTGTGTCGGGAGCGGGCGGGGCTGGCACCGATCTCGGCCAATGGCGGCGGGGCGGGCGGGAGGTTGGGCTGCGGTGGGTAGGGTTAGTGTGAGAGGTGCGGCCGGGGGAGGTAATGATGATGGTGGCGGAGGAGGATGGGGGGGGAGGGGGTGCTGGTGACTGAGCAGCAGCCGCC